>NC_046155.1:4442288-4512288 GCF_011064425.1 Rattus rattus | reverse complement strand
ACAATATCCTTCAAGGGCACACGTCTAGTGACTTGAGCCTGCCCTAGGCTCTGCCTCTCAGAGGCTCCGCCCATCCTTGTAGCACCTCTCTGAAGATCGAGCCTTTAATAAATGGGCCTCTGAGGACAGTCATGGCACAAACATCAGTGAAGAGCTTGGGCATCCAGAGACTGGACCCCACAGCCACTTCCACCCACCAAGAGGGCCACTCTGGGGTGGGTAAGCAGAGAACACAACGGCCTCTGGGGGTCTTAAGAGAGCAGACAGGTGGTTTTGCCCTACCCAGGGTCACCTCTTCAGCTGCTCTCTCATCAGGAAAATGTACCTCTGGTCTCTCCAAATGCTTTCTCTAAGGAGCCTTCTGCCTCATCTGCCTTCAGCCCTGCAGCCTCTGGTCCAGGTTGTGTGTCACTCTGAGGATGCAACCAAGAGCCCTGTGCATCTTGGTCCCCTCCAGCAGAGGAGGATCTCTCACTTTGGGGAGGGGGTGGGGTGCTGTTCCATGGCTGGGGTGGCCATCACTTGGGAAGCCAGTTGGACCCAAAATGGGCAGAGGAAAGAAATGGACACATGAGGGGTGTCCATTGGCTCCATGGTGGAAACCAGGTATTCACCCATGCCTGATTGACCCAGGGACAGCACCAAAACCTTGAGCCAGTGGCCTCAAGTTTCCCCATCAGCTCAGTAGCAGAAATAACAGGACTTTCTGCCCACCCAGAGAATGCCAAGGATCCAGGGATAAGTGTAAGTAATGGAGACAGAGAGAGATGCCCACATGTCACCACACAGGGTCAGCTCCTGCAGGGCCTCCGCCACAGCCCTGAGAGCTCCCACAGAGCCTCTCATTTGACAGACATAGATGCTGAGACAAAGGAGTCCACAAGTGCTTGGAAGGGCAAGATGAATCCTTGCTGCCAAGGGCCGCAGTGCACAGCTGGCCCGTGAGTGGGAACTTGTCCACTTCTGTGCTGAACACAGACATGGGCAGAGTGCTCCAAGGCTGTCGGTGGCCAGGGGCTGAAGTGACCAGGGAGTCAGGGAAGGGACTGAGACACCCCCTGCTGTTCACTTCAGGCTGCCAAGTCCCCACAGTGGGACCCATTCCCCAGGGCGTCTCAACAGCTCAGCTCAGCTGGCCAGTGCCACGACCCAGACGATGTGCACCAGTGTTTAACACACTGTATCTCCCCTTCTGCCTCACCTACCTTCTTCCCAGGGACATGTCCTCAGCCCGGGGTAGCCTCCAAGATGCTTACACTTAAGTCCTGACCCCGCAGTGCTCCAAAACCGATGACGTGTGGCAAGGATTAAGATTAATTTTTGAGTCAAGGGCAGTGACATGCCTGTAGTCCCAGGGCTAGGAGGCAGAGGTGAGGGGGGTGGTCATGAGTTTGAGGCCAGCCTGGGCTACATAGTGAGACCCTCCCTCAGAAATAAAGATCCTTACTTTTGAGTGGATGGGTCCTTTATAAAAACGCAAGTGCACAGAGGATGGCCATGTGAGGAGACAGGACAAGAGTCGCCATCTATGAGCCAAGGACAGAGGACTCTGGAGGCACTGAGCCTGTGACTTCTGCCTTGAACCTTCAGCCTCCGGCCTGTGGAAGAATATTTGCATATCTGTCAAAGCCGCCAACTATGGGGCTCTCTTACAGCAGCTACTGGGAAAAGTCTCAGGACTGTAAAGTCTTCCCTTGTCAAAGAGCTGACCTCAGAAGGGCCCCATCCAGTACCTCTAACCAGCTCCGAAATAGGAGCACAACACCCATTTGGGGCCCAGGTCTCTGCAACACACAGAACCCCAAGATGACAAGGCAGCCTCCCAGCAGACCTGGACACACTGGCCAGGGTTCCTTGTCCCATCCTCCCTTTCTGCATGCCAGGGACCTCGTGGGCAGGAGCACGTGGCCAGCTGGCCTGAGTCTTCTGCAGCGGAGGGGCTTGGGCACTTAAGCTGGACTCTGAGCTGCCCTCCTGGCCACCAGGCAGGCATGACCTGTGCTCCAGACCTGTTTTGACTCAGCCCTGTCAACTGCAGCAATTGGCAGGATATGGGAAAGAACAGGGTTTGTCAAGGCCTTACTGCCCCTCCAGAAAAGCATGCTGAGGAGACGCTGAGTCTGGGGTCCTCCATAGCTCTGCACAGCTACACAGCACTCTGAAGGTGGAATGCGCCAGAAGCTGGGGATCAACCCCAATATACAGATGAGGAAACTGAGGCTCAGAATGCTGAAGACCCACCATCAGACTCTCATGGATAAGGTGTTGTGATGGGGTACAAACAGCCAACCCCATGCCTTCTCCTAGGGACCCGCAAAGCTCAGTAAAGCCCAGATCCTTCCAGAGGGGCTATCGCCCCCTAGCCCTGCCTTGGACTGGGGACACACCCCCAGGATATTGGGGCATTTAGGGGGCAGATTCTTCTAATTGCCACAGTTCTGATCCCAGAACGGAGACCACAGGACAGAATATGGTCCCCAGGATGACTACCTGTACCCAGACTTGGGGAAGGGCTCAGGAAGTGAATGGACAGGCTTCATGGCACTCAAAGCCCATATCTGGGTCTCAGGGCTCAGGCCCTTCCCTGTAGGCTCAACTCTAACCCCCACAGCTAGGTCCTATGGCCATGTACAAGCTGCTGAGACCATTGGCTTCTTCAGTCATTAACTCCAGCTGCTGACGTTTCCACACTGGGCAAGGATCCTGGATGCACCCTTCTTGGCTCAGATCTCAGGCCTCCCGGGCCACTATTCCCCAGATTTCACCCAGAGCTCTACACTCAGAAGTACCTCAAGGTTGTCTGACCCAAGACACTTCTAGTTAACATTTTTAGCCCTTAGAAGTACCATAACACGTGTGCTTCATGCTCACCCCTCTGCTACCCAAGGTACTGAGAGACATCCATGTCTTCTAGACCTGTAGGCAAGAGGCTTTGCTGAATGTATTAGCCAAAATGAACTGAGTTGTGAGTCTGAGGTGTGTGTGTGTGTGTGTGTGTGTGTGTGTGTGTGTGTGTGTAAGAGAGAGAGAATATGTATGTGTGTGTGAGTGTGTGTCTATGTGAGTGTGTCTGTGTGTGTGCATATGTCTATGTGAGTGTGTGTGAGTGTGTGTTATGAGAGAGAGAATGTGTGTCTATGTGAGTGTGTCTGTGTGTGTGCATGTCTATGTGAATGTGTGTGTGTGTGTGTGTGAGTATGTATGTGACTATGGAAGCCAGAGGTAAACATCCAGTGTCTTCCTCAATCATTTTCCACCTTAATTTTAAATAAATGTATGAGGTGTATGTGCAGGAGGTAAGTGTGGCATGCACACGCCGTGGCACCCATGTGGAGGTCAGAGGACAGTTCTTGCCTTCCCCCTTGTTGAGGTTGCTTTCTAGTGTCCACGGCTGCGCTGCACCCACCATGGCAGCTGACCAGCGAGCCTCTGGTTCTGCTGCTTCTACCTCTCATTTGACTTCTGGATTGACTGCATCTGGCTTTGCGTGTGGGTGCAGGGACTGAGCTCACCTTTGGGCTTAGGTGACTAGTGTCTTCATGCAGTGGGCTCTTTCCCTAGCACATCTCTACCTTTAGACAGGGTTTCACCATGCTGCCCAGGCTAGCTTGCTACTCTCAGAGATCAGCGTGCCTCTGTCTCCACAGTAATGGGATTAAAGACATGCCCCTGTTTCAGTCAATGCCTTATTGCTGTGCAGAGACCACGACCATGGCAACTTTTTATTTTTAAAGATCTATTTACTTTATTTACATGAGTGCACTATAGCTGTCCTCAGATGCACAAGAAGAGGGCATCGGATCCCGTTACAGATGGTTGTGAACCACCATGTGGTTGCTGGGATTTGAACTCAGAGTGGAAGAGCAGTCAGTGCTCTTAACCCCTGAGCCATCTCTCCAGCCTGACCATGGAAGCTCTCACAAAGGGAAGCAGTGAAGCAGGGCTGGCTTATAGTTCGGAGATGTAGCCCATTATCAGCATGGCGGCGGTCATGCAAGCAGACATGGTGCTAGAAAATAGTTCAGAGTTCTACATCCACAGGCAGCAGGCAGAGACACTGGACCTGACCTGAGACCAACAAGTGCACAACTCCTAATCCCTGTCAAGTAGTACCACTTCCTAATGACCAAGCACTCACATGTGTAAGCCTATGGGAGCCATTCCTGTTCAAACCATCACAGCCACCTTCTTTGAGACAAGGACTCTCACTGAAGCTAGAACTCACTGGTTTGCCAGGGGTCTCAGGGATCCTCCTGTATCTGCCTCCCCAGTGCTGGGATTATAAGTGTACATTGGGGAACTAGCTTTTTATGTGAGTTCTGAGGATCCAAACTCAGGACCCTAAGAACCTTACCTACTGAACCTTATCCCTTCCCAGCCCCAATTAGGAATAAACTTTGACCACATGTAACTTTCTCATTGAGTGAAAGAAGTCCAGGGATAGCAATTGCAAGACTCTAAGAACTCAACAGGAAGCTAGTTTCCTTTGAAGTTACTGATTCACCACCCTTAGGTGTGGCTCTCCGTCCTTGTGGTATGAAATGGCTGCGAGAGCTCCGGTCATCACATCCTTATCCCAGGCAGCTGAGAGGGGCAGGTATGCTTATGCCCTCCAAGGAAGCTTCCTAGAAAACCTATGCTGCTTAGCTCTCACTGGCTAGGGCTGCTTAAATGATGACTCTGATTTGATCATGCTTGCCCACATGGATGACAGTTTGACTCGACCATCCCTCCTGTCAGGAGGAGGATTGGAGCAGCTGGGTGTGGTCTTACGAGGTGATTTGTTCAAAGGTACAAGAATAAGCAGGGAGCCAGCAGAAGCCTGACAATCTCTTATGCATCCAGATGTCGGTCTGGAGTGGAGTTCATCACTACTGTGTGAACAAACCCAAGCTGGCCGCTGGGATGGGAGAGCATCACTATTCAGAGAAGCCATTCTAGTCAGCCAGGCAGCCCAGGTCTGAGAGCCAACTCACAGACCAGAAGAGCCTTCGTAATTTTAGCACAGGGTGTCAAGGGCAGGAGGCCCGTGTGCTTACAGAGAGCAATAGAGAAGTCAAAATTGTTAGCACACACTGGCTTTTCTCAGTGAAGGGGTGTGTGTCTGTTTTCCACCTAAAAGGCTGGGAATGAATGTGTTAATGACCTGGTAACTTTTGTTATTCTGTGGAGCCAGGCTTCAGCTGAATTTCCCAGAGTCCTGTGCAGTTTCAGTTGATAGAGCCCATCCTTTTGAAAGATCCTGTGTGCTTTTGCAAAAGAGCTTTGCTATTACGCTCATTACAAACTTTCCTCCTCAGACCCTTATCCTGAGCACTGTTCTAGTCAACAGAGCCATTCTTTTCTATATAAGTACACTGTCACTGTCTTCAGACACACCAGAGGAGGGCATCAGATCTCATTACAGAGGGCTGTGAGCCACCGTGTGGTTGCTGGGAATTGAACTCAGAACCTCTGGAAGAGCAGTCAGTGCTCTTAACCACTGAGCCATCTCTCCAACCCCAATTCTTGTGGAAGAGGTCACCAAGGCTTTTGCAGAGGAGTTTCCATGCAATCGTGCCTTAAGCTTTGTTGAGATAACTGTCACAAGGAAATGTTTTTCTAAAGTTGTTCTGTGGGTTTTTGTTTTATATTTTTGAATTCATGTTTTTAGAGTTCTGTTCTACAGCTTTAAGGGCTGTTCCTTTTTTTTTAAGTTTTATTTATTTATTATATATAAGTACACTGTCGCTGTCTTCAGACACACCAGAAGAGGGCATCAGATCCCATTACATATGGTTGTGAGCCACCATGTGGTTGCTGGGATTTAAACTAAGGACCTCTGGAAGAGCAGCCAGTGCTCTTAACCACTAAGCCATCTCTCCAGCCCCGTTCCGTGTTTAAATATGCAAAAAACAAACTGCACTGAGTTAGACTCCAGAAGTTTGAACCAGCCCAGCTAAGGTGTGCTGAATCAGGTTTTGTTCTTACCTCCTGGGATTCCTAAAAGAGCTTAAAACTGGGGTGGTTTGTTACACAGCAAAAGCTGGCTGGTACACTTACTTCTTCAGCTACAGGAAGACTGGAGAAGCATGGTCTGCTAACTGGGTAACTATGCTACCCTAAACCAGGATTTCCACATGTAACAGGAAGAGGATCGTGACAGGAAACTGGCACACCCACCTGCCATCCTGCCCAGGTGGCCAGTTCCAGCTACAGTCTTACCATAGTCAGAGGAAACATGGCAGTCTCCCTAGCACTGTTATGCGACTTCTGTCCTGTACTACTACAGCTGAGGCCACAGGAGGAAGGAGTCTCTGAGCAGTGTGGCTGAAGTCTCACTACACCCCACCCTCCTACTCTGAGCAGTCAGTGAAACTGCTTGTGGGAAAATCACACCACAAGCCAGTTAACAGAGGGACTCACCCTGACCCACCTCAGTCTGCCTGACTGTACAATGGATGAGTAGACCAGACTTCCACAAGACATCTTCCATTATGGGCTCAGCCTTTGAGCATCAGCGTCCTGAGGACTGAGTGCTGCACCTTTCCATTCAGTGTGCCCCAGTCATTGCCATAGTTACCCAGCTCCAGGCACTCCCTCTTGCCACAGAGAAGCCTCTAGGACCCTCTTGGAACCTTCGGAAGCCATGAAGCCCAGACGTTCCCTGGCCATGGATTGCTGGCCTCTAGACCTGGGAATAGATTTCTTCAAGCAGCCAACTTGTTACAGTGCTTGCTTCCTTAACAATCCCCAAATGTTTCCACAGCCACTGGGCCTCAAGGACCAGGAAGGCAGGGCCCGAGTCTGACCCTGCTAGGAGTCCTGGGGGCACAAGGAAGGCTAGACCTACTACCCACAACAGCATGCCCTCCTAATAGCTGTGGGAACACCTACTACCCACAACAGTATGCCCTCCTAATAGCTGTGGGAACCCTTTTCTGTTTTGTCTTGGTTTTGGTTTTTGAGACAGGGTCTCTCTATTTAATCCTGTTGGCCTGGAACTCACTACATAGACCAGGCTGGCCTCAAACTCACAGAGATCCCCCTGACTCTGCCTCAAGTGCTAGGATTAAAGGCGTGCACCATCATGCTCAGCCATCTTGAATTGGAAAGGCAAGCACAGTATCATTCCCCTGTAATCGCAGTACTGAAGCAGCAAAGGCAGGAGAACCAGATGTTCAAGGTCATCCTTGCTATGGAGCAAATTAAAGGCAAGCCTGAACTAAATGATACCCTGCATAAAGGGATAAAAAGGAGAGAGAGAGAGAGAGAGAGAGAGAGAGAGAGAGAGAGAGAGAGAGCGCTAAAACTAGAAATAGGGTTGAGGGTGGAGTGGAGCTCCTAGCACTTGTTTGGCATACGCAAAATTTTGGGTCCCACTGGGCAGTGGTAGTGCACCCCTTTAATCCCAGCACTTGGGAGCAGAGGCAGGAGAATCTTTGAGTTCAAGGCCAGCCTGGTCTACAGAGCGAGTTCTAGGACAGCCAGGGCTACATAGAGACCCTGTCTTGAAAAACAAAAGCAAACAAAAAAATTCTCGGTTCCATTTCCAGCACCAAATAAAACATTGTCATTTCAGAATTCAAGAGATGGGGGCAGGAGTGTCAGTAGTCCAAGGTCAACCTCCACTACATGAAACCCTGTATTCATTCATTCATTCATTCATTCATCCATGTGAGTTCCCTAGCTCCGGCCTATAATGTAGCCAAGAGCTCCTCACCCGCCTACCTCCCATCCCCGCCACCTGGCTAAGAAGGCAAGTGTTCAGTGTGGTTACAGAGGCTGGAGTGGAGAGCCGGACCCAGAAGGCTCAATAAACACCAGTGCCCTTCAGGATTGCATAGCCAGCATGGAACAAAGCAGGCCCTCCCCAGGGGAGGAGGCCGTCACCTGGCAGAGGTGCCAGGCTGGTGAAAGGCCACCACCCCTCTCCTGGCACCGCCATCTACTGCAAATGCCTGGCTGAAGTTGGTGCCAGCAGCTTCCAAGGCTGTCACGTGCTAGGGCCACCGGTCGAGGGGCCCGCCCTCCCTCCCCGGGACACACCTTTGATTCGAAGGAATGTGTGTGTGTGCTTTTTATTCCTTGAAGGGGAAACAGCTCTCTTTGCAGAATTCCTCCAGGGACCCTGGCTGTAGCCTGGTGGTGAGGAGTCCTGGGAAGGTCAGGTCTCCACAGGGTCCCTAGCCCATCTTCCCACGGCACTCCCTGAACCCACAAGTGCCCTCAGCCACAGCCCCTGTTATGCCCCCTTGCTAGGGAAGGCTGTAAGGGAGAGCCTTCTATGTCTACCACCAAGACTCCAGGGCTAAGAAGCCAAGATGTTTTCTCCCTGGTGACCTTGGGCAAATCCAGGCCCTGTCTGAGTACTGCACTGCATTGTACTCCTTCTCAGGGTGCCATAGGCTCTTCAGAGATGACCCAGACAGTTCCCACTGTCACCCACACCACAGTGTAAGAGTTTCCACTTCTGGTGTGTGTGTCAGGGATGATGTGAGAGTGACAGGTGTCACCGCAGGCTTTGTGACAGAGCAGAGAGCTTGGCAGCTTAGGTGAGAGTTGAGCACTGACTTGTACAGTGCTGGCTTCTTACTAGGACATCGGCTAAACACCAATGTCTGATGAACGCTGTTTTCTCAAATATGAGGAGATGCCGCATGGGCCGGTCACCTGCTGCTCCAAGCCCCTCCCACAGCACTCCTTAAAGGACACACTTCACAGATTGAGTGAAAGGGGAGATTTTTCCACTGGCAGGAGACCCTTCCTATCTGAAGGCCAAGGTGGACTTCTCCTTCAGATATGAGCCTTTTCATTTCTGGTATTTTCTTTTCTAATCACAGCGTGTACACACAGGACTCTGGATGAAGGCCAGTGTCTGGGCAGTGTAGGACCCAAGGTCCCCAAGAGCCAGAGGTCATGCATATTTCTTTTAGGTTCTGAACAGCCTCAGGAGAGTTGGCATCACCTCACACAACCCCTAGGGAACCCCAAGAGTGTGGGGCCCCCAGGGCAAGTGAGGTCAGAGCTCAGACCTGTCCCCAGCCCTCCCAGCAGCAAGAGGCTCTGAACTTGAATGCAGATCCCACTTGTCCTTCATGAAATGGGAGTCATCTTTCCACAAGACTTCAGAGTTCCCTCCTGCCCGAGCCACTTTAAAGCAGCCAGAAACCATCTCCCGGCCTTCAACCTGACCCCCGATAACACTCAGAATCCATCCATGATGTAGTCCCAGGCTCCAGCCAGGGCCCAGGCTCACTGATCTTCTTCCAGGGTGCTCTCAGACTGCTTGTTTTATTGGGTAAGTCAAGCCAGGCTCAGAGAAGTCAGAGAACTTGCTCAAGGCCACACAGCAGCTGGGCTGGGGTCTAACCCGGGTCTGTCTGTCTCTATCGACCCTCCCCCCTCAGCTAAGCAGTAGAAGGGGTGTGGATCCCCACAAGCCTCCCTATGTACCCACACAGTGCTCAGCAACAGAACCTGGGACTGACTGTGGTCCTTCAAGGTGCAAAGGGGGTCCTGGGTGCCCCCACAGGACAGAGTGCCGACAGAATGGGCTTCCCAACAGGTGAGGGGGAGTAAGAAGGGGTGATAAAGCCATGACTAAGGAGCCGCAAGATTCCCTCTAAGCCACCTAAGTTCAGAAAGGAGTGGAGGGCTGGCTGAGCAGGCCTTTTAGAACCACATCAGGAAAGAGTCTTTTATATAGTATTTATAAAGGGAGGTGCTGAGCCCAGGGAAAGTGACAAAATCTGCCTATGATTATTTTGAAACAGGGTTTCACGTAGCCCAAGCTGCCTTCAAACTCTCCATGTGGCTGAGGATGACCTTGAATTTCTGATCCTCCTAACGCCATATCCCAAGTGCTGGGATTACAGGCAAGAATCTCGTTTATGTGGTTCTGGGAATGGAACCCAGAGATGTGTGCATGCTAGGCAAGCGCTCTACCAGCTGAGCTGCAGCCCCAGCCTGCAGTGTGCCATTTGGAAGTGCTCACTGGAAGCCTCCAGCCACAGGAGCGGAGACGGCAGAGAGGAAGAATTAAAGGGAGGTGAAGTGAGTGCCTGGGTGGGACCTTGTCTTCGGGGCTGTTGGCAGGACTGAGGTGGTACCGGAAGTCTGCCTATCCTAGGAGCATGCATATTGCTTTCTTTTTCTTTCTTATGATTCTACCAAAAATGTTTCTATAAGCCTGACAAAATTTATAAATATAAAAATAAGACCCTACTCATATGGGGTATGGTGGGCTGTGTCTCTAGTCCCAGCTACTTAGAAGGCTGAGGTATGAAGACTGCTTGAGCCTATGAGTTCTAGACAACACACACACACACACACACACACACACACACACACACACACACACACACTCCCAGCTCCCATGGCAGCTGACTGGCCTGACTCTGGTATCCAAGAAGCCAGTGTGGAAGGCTTCAGGCTGACCAACAGCCCTACTCTGCCAGGAATCTTCAGTAGCTGGAAATCACAGTTGCTGAATGTGATGGTCAGGCCGCACCATGAACTCAATGGGATTTGAAATCACCCAGGAGATATACCTCCTGTGCATCTCCATGACTGTTCCCAGAGAGGACTGACCAAAGAGAGAAGACTCACCCTGCATGTAGGCAGCACCACCCCATGCGTTTGGCTTCTAGACTGGATAAGGAGGCAGTGAGCTGAGCACCGGCAGTCATCTCTCTCTGCTTCCTGATCTGCTGAGGTGTGAGCAAGTGGCGGCATGCACCCACAGCCTCAGAGCCTCCAGCCGCCGTGCTTTCCCCACCATGATGGACTGTAACACACACGCCCCAAGCTGTGTACCAAATGTACTACCCATCTCTCTTCCCCAAAGTTGTTCACCAGGCATTTCATGACAGCAGTGAGAAACCCAACAAAATGGATAAAAACCAAGCAAGCTCCTGGCCAGGCCCAGAGACCCAATAGCAGTGTAAGGACCCCAGGCTCAGGGGATGATCGGACGCCAGTGCCTGTGTCATTTGCAGGACCATGCAGACATGAGGATAGAATCTAGTTGCCCCACCCTCTAGGTGGACACTCCAGAGTTGAAAAGAGGACATACAGTTCAGGGTCATGGGCCAACTGGCTTCCTAAAGAAAGAGCCTGAGGGAGCCTATGGGCCACCACAAGGGCCCTGTCCCTGGCATCAGGGGAATTTGCACCACCCCTATGGCCCAGCCATGGCCCAATGGGTAGACGGAATCAAGATTCTGGACTGAGCTATCTTGAGCTAGAATTTGAAATGCCACACGTAGCAAACAGTTAATGATCAACTGGTCACCTCTGTCCAGAAGTCCTGGAAGTCACAGGGCTATAAAATGTGTAAAATGCCTGCCCCCTGACCATGGCAGACATGGCAACTAGGGTGATGGTTATTCCTTGGTTTCCCCTCTGCATAACTTTGTCCTCGCCTGCAGGCCATGAGATTTGCTGTAGGTAGCTCTTCCCACCACAAGCCAGTGCACCGGAGTAGTTTCCCACACACTCTGCTCCTCCCTGGCCAAGACCCGCTCTCCCTGTGGCCATCATCAAGAGGACACGTGCCCTTCCTCGAGCCGCTAGTCTGGGAAAGGAGCAGAGAGTGTCTCTAGTGTCTTGGAAGCAATAAAGCAGTGTGGGGACCAGACAGGGTTTGTCCTACAGTTGCCCCGCCTGACAGCACCGACTACTGTAAGAGCTGCTGACCTCTGTCAATTTATATGCTAATTCCATAAATGATTCTTCCCACCTTCAATCAAAGCTGAGGAATGTTCCAAAGGTCCGAACAGACTGTACCCATGAACAGACAGGGAAAGATGTGCAAAATTGCCCACGGGAGTTCCAGGGGGTGTTCACACCTGCCTAATTTTAGGCCCACATGTTCCCTCAGCTGACTTGGCCAGAGCAAAGTGCTTGGGCGCTGGAAGTCTGGAGGTGCCCATCTTGACCGTGAGATCCCATTTCCCAACAGAACAGGAGTCACTAAGGGAGAGACAGACGGGGAGGAAGGATGGCTGGAGGAGGGGAGGGAAGAGAAAGAAAGGGGAAGAAGAATCAATTTGGTTGATGAATAGCTAGATGGGTGGATAGGAGGCAGGAAGAAGGGAGGAAGGGGAAGAGAGAAGAAAAGAACTATTTTGGCTGGCAAATGGATGGGTGGGTGGATGGGTAGATGGATGTATGAATGAGTGGGTAAATGTTGAATGGAGAGATGGCTAAGGTGATATTGAATGGCTGGGTAGGTGGATAATCAGGGCAGTGGTCAGGTGAGTAGGTAGGGGGAATGAATGTGGAGCAGAGAGATAAATAATACATGGAGAGAGTGGTGCATAGATGGATGAAGGCATAAATCAATGGACCGTTGGGTGGGTAGGTGGCTGGGTGGATGGATGGATGTTGGATAGATGGATGTTCGGGACATGAATAATTGGAAGAGTGTTAGATGAATGGGGAGATGGATGGATGGATGGATGGGTGGATGGATGGATTGATAAATAATGTTGAATAAATGAGGTTGGGAGCATACATTCTTACATACATACATACATACATACATACATACACACATACATACATGAATGTTGGGTAGATGGGTGGGAGAGAGGTGGGTGGTTGGATGGGGGAAGAGTAGATAGATGGGTGGGTAGAGAAAACTAATCATCCCCCTACAAACTCATTGTCTCCATAGAACAATTCATTTTTCCTTCTTTGTCTCCTTAGAACTGGACAAGGATCTCAGTGAAGGGACAAGGCCAGGTCTCCCTTCAGCCTGTGTTTGTCCGTTAAGTACCATTCAGTTTCCTCCAAAAACACCTATTCCTTCTCAGCCTGCAACCAAGCTTTCCTCTGCCCTGTGCCCTGTGGCCCAAAGGCCGTGGTTTCACTCCATCCACTAGTGGGTAGCCATGTGCCTCACACTCTCCTGCATGCCAGGACAATGTAGAGGACGTGTTGCCCCAAGCAGGTGATGGCACCAACCTCAGGCTCAGACTCCTCTCCCATGATCAGAAGTGGCGAGAGGCCATGACAAAAGCATTTGAGTTAATTATGACAAGGCTCCCAAGGGGCAGGAGTGGGCTCCCAGACAGGCACTAGGAAGTGGGTATCAGCTGAGATGTCAAAGATACTCAAGAAAGGCACATCAGGTCCAGAGAGAACATGTGAGTTCCCAGTGGCAGTCATGGCAAATGACTCCATGCCCAATGGCCTAAAAGCAATGAATTCTTCTATATTCCCAGAGGCAACCAGTCTGAAACCAAGCCATGGCAGAGAGGTGCTCCCTCCAGAGGAAGGATTCCACCACCTGCCTCGCCAGCCTCTGGTGGCTACCTGTGCTCCCTGGCTTTGGTTACATCCCCAGTCTTCACTTATGCCTCACTTCGCTTGCCCAAGTCTTTTCTTGTGTCTCTTACAGGACTCTTGTCATTGGATCTCTGGCTAACAAGGACGATGCAGAATATTGCCCTGAAATTCCTCTGTTGGTCTGCTCTCTGTTGTCAGTAACACAGTAGCACGGGCTGGGTGAGGTTCGTTTGGCTGATTTCAGCTCATGGATCTGATAAAAGACTACAGGCTGCAGTTGGCATTAGTCCTCTTGCTGGTGGTGTCCCCAGTAGCCCAGAGCATCCTACAGAGACATGGGGTGTGTCCATGTGCTCATGCACGGCTCTGTGTATGTGTGTGTGTGTGTGTGTGTGTGTGTGTGTGTGTGTGTGTCTGTCTGTCTGTCTCTCTGTCAGTCCGTCTGTCTTTGATAAAGCCATCAAAATTCTCTACTCTAACCTCATCTGACCCCAACCACTCCCTGGATGTTCTATAAAGCATCAGGAGGATTAACTCCAGCCCCCAACACCATACAATGGGAACTATGAGCTCCAGGGGTGGGCAATAATCCAACAAGGAATTACCCTCCTCACATGGCCAAAGAGAATCATGATCACAGGCCCTGGGGGGATCAGAATAAATGATTCCCTTCTATTAGAGACAGGGTCTCACTGGCTAGGGTTGCCCTTAATTCTCCATCTTTTGCCTCCACTGCTTGAGTGCTGGAATCACAGAGGTGTGTGACTACGGGCTTTTTCAGACCCCCTTTTACACAAGATACATGTCCTGGGCACTGACCCTGAGGCAGGCAGGCTTCCTAGGGGACAGTGATAAGGCAGGACCACTTTGAATGGTGAGTGACACTTGTTCTCATGGGACCCAGGGCTGCGGCTGGCAGAAGTCCATGACTGGGTCTGAACTGGGGAGGGGTGTGATCCGATGCCATGGGGGAGAGGGGAGGGAGAAGAGGAGGGAAGGAAGCAGTGCCTACAGGGCACAGGGGCTGTGACCGAGGGTCCCTCTAACCAAGGGGCCCAGGCAGGGAAGAAAAGCAGATAAAACAATGGCACCAGAGCCTGCCACAGGAGCTGGCATAGAAGGGCCTGAAATGGAGGATAGACAAGGCCATGTGAGACAGCCCTGCGTGAGGGCCATGGGGCTCTCTCCTCATGGGGGCAGACTGAAGGGACAGAAACCCAGGCAGGTGCTCCACAGACCTTGGTGCCCAGCAGGTACTCCTAACATAGGTGCCTGGGCGTTAGGGTCTTCCTAAAGGCATGTTAACTCCCTATAGTACACCCCAGACCACAGAAGGGCTTTCTACATGTGCGCAAAATAAGCTTTCACTGTGGGGCTGTCCGGGCCTCCTCCCGGCAGTGTGGCCATGCTTCTGTTATGCTGGGGTTAGGCCTTCCTGCCAGGGCAGCCTCATACCGTGGCCTCAGCAGGCCCTTCCCACTTCAGACTGCACAGACCCTGTAGAGCAGAGCCTTGACCATTTGGAGACCATAAATGCTTGCCAGTGTGGCCCACAGCTCACCTTGGTGGCCGATGCTCTCCCAGGAATCAGCACAGCTATCTCAGATCTTCACAGTGCATCACTCTTCCTCCCCGAGCCACCATACTTGACCTCAAGTGATCTCTCTCCTCTTTCCCCATGGCTCCCTTTAGTCAGGACCCTCTTTCTCCGAGTCAGGAACTGGGATCAGCAGCAAGCCTCGGCCCTTGTCCCTGGTGCTGCATCCTATTCTCTGTGCCTCCCTTAGAGACAGACAGCCTACCTCTTCCCTGCCTGGAACCACTCCGTAGGTTAGAACTGTGTACCCTGGAAGTGCCAGGTTCTGTCCCCACCAGGCCAGTTCATAGAGGACAGGTAGCTGGGACCTGCTCTCCTCGATGCCCACAGGCTCAGAGAATGGCCCAGAGGCATCTTCCCACAGAGGCCTGGGAGACAGGGCCAGCAGGGCTCTGGGCCTGGGTGATGTGGTTTTGCACCGTGGATCTGGATAAACTGGAAATGCAAAGGTTTGTACTGGGCAAGCGGGGCCAGGCAGAGGAAGGCTTCAGAGAGCTGAGAGCTGGGCCAGGGCCAAGCCCAGCACACGGTCACCGGAGCCAGTGTGTGCACCAGCCACCCCCAGCCCAGCCCTGCACACAGAGCCCCTCCACAGCAGGATGCTAGGGGGCTAGCCAAGCACGGCCTGCATCCACGTGGTATATTAATCAAACGGGCTCTGATAGTGATCAATGAGAGCCCTTGGCAGCGCCTGCCTGGCCAGGCTCCAGACTCACCTTCCAGCTTTGGGAAGGCCGAGGGTGGCAAATGTGGTCTTTGGCAAGAGATGGGGCATTGTCTCCCAGCTGTGGGAAAATGCATGCCGTACAAACATATCCTCAAAATGAACTTACAAGGAAATGTCCATGATGGCCTTATTAAAGATAAGTACCCTGACTGCACATGACAAAAATAAAGTCCCATCCAGGCTCAGATCCGGCTAAGTAGCCTCAGGGGATCGCCTCTGTGAGGGTACAGACAGTAGGGAGAGACCATTCGTGGAAGTTGCCACAGGGAAATCTGGAAGCCTTTGTAGCCCCGCCCCCACCCCAAAGCCCCAGGACAGGGTGAATTCATGGAGGTCCCAGGCTGCCAGAGACAGGGTGGGCTACATGTGGGGGGCACTTTGGCCTCCAGGGCCTTGCATAGGAATGGCTTAATTTATGAACCTGTCATATGGCCCTTCGTCCTGGGACCCAGGCTAGTAGCCAAGGAAGAGCCCAGGGTGAGGTCTGCAGCCCCACAGCCTTGACGCCCAAAGCCATTTTTCAAAGGTGTTTCCCAGGAGCTCTGGAAGGAAGCAGGTTTGGGACAGGGCCAGCCAGCGGTGTCTGGGGTTCTTGGCAAAAGCGCTACCCTCCTAAGATCAAAAGTCCTTCATGGTGTTCCCACTGGCCCGAGAGCCAGGTGAAGTGGGGCCATACACTGTGAGCTAGGCAACACCAGGGTTGTCTTTCTGGGCTGGACGGGGGCTGAACACAGGTGTGCCCCTCTGCTCCATGGGAACCCTGGCCCAAGGGGCTGTGGCTCAAGTTACAAAGACCCACAGTAGGGCCCCCTCAAATGGGCACTCCCTAGGGATACTCTCCGACTGCTTTGGGGATCATTAGCTCTGTGACAAAGGGGCTCAGACTAAGGAAACAGGGAAGCTACAAAGTTCACAGCCCTGCCAGCTGACATGGCACTGCTCATACAGGCATAGGGAGTTCAGGCAGAAGAGAGTTCGACACAAGAAAACGCCTGCTGTTAACGGCATAACCTAAGGGCTGGGTATCGTGGCCTTAGACTCACCCAGGGCGGTCTCTCCACCATAAGCAAACTGGAACAACCTCTTGGAATTAACACTCCTGGGTCCCCTGGCTTGCTGGCTGACATGACAGCAGGGAGAGTGACCCTGTGTGCTGGTGACATGATGACCCTGTGAGCTGCAGCCAGGACAAGCCATATCAGGAAACTGAGCCAGTGGCCAGATTCATCTTGGGTACTCGTGGGACACCATGAGGTAGAGCAGGTCTCCAGAGAAAGTAAGGCTGGGTTCAGGAGGCCCTGTAGACACTCAGAGGAGGGATAGTTCCTATTTGTCATCTGAAGAGAACTACCCAAAGCACAAAAAGCATGGGAACCACCTGACAGAGGGAAGAGCCAAGACTGACCCTTGGGTCTCCTCTGAAGAAGTTGACTTCCCCTCCCCCACCTTCTGGGGGAACAATCTCTGCTCTCTCAATTAACGTTGTGAACCAGCAACTGGCTGGGTTGATAGAGAGAGATCTGTCCCCATCATCGTATATGACAAACTTCATAGAGGCCAAACCGCCACGAGGTGTGAGGCAGGCTGGGGCTGAGAAGGGCTGCCACAGCTACCCTGTCCTGCTTCCTCCTCTCCCCTCCTCCCCACTCCCATCTGCCACACCTAGCGCTTGTCCACTCAGAACAGCCCCGGGGGCAGGCAGTCCCTGTGTGAGGCCAGAGGACCTCTCCACAAGTAGATGCCGCTGGTCAGAGAAAATGCCCGTGCTAAGCCAAGCGTGCCTACCCTGTAGGTTTGGTTAGTCAGGGTTTGGTGGGTGTGATCAGCCAGGCTGGGGTCACACTGGAATACGGTGTGTCCTAAGCCCAGCAGTGGCATCCTTGCCAGAGGAGGTAGGCACAGGGAAGATGAAGAGGAGACAACAACATGGGGGGTGGGGGGCAGGAGTAACCCAGTATGAGGATTCAGCCTTCATCAGCGGCCTGATTGGATTCAAATTCGCCTATCAATGTGTCTGTGAAGGGGCATTCAGAGAGGTTTAACTGAGGGGGACCCGCCCCGAATGTGGGTGGCATCATCACATGGCTGAGGGTCCTGGAGTGAATGAAAAGGAGAAATGAACTGAACACCAGCGCTCGCCTTTCTGCTTCCTCATAGGGTGGGCGGTGGGGTGGGGGATGATGACCGCTGTATCCCTTCAAACTGGGAATCACAGTGACTTCCTCCTCCCTTAAGTCACTTTTGTCAGGTCACAGCAACAACGTGATATCAGCAACCCCAAAAGCTAGGAAGACTCTTCCCTGTACCAGCCCAGAGGCACCAGCCCACCTTGACCTTGGACTTGAGGCTTGAGAATGGGAAGGTGGGGCTTTGCAGTGTGAAACCATGCAGCCGGCTTGGCCTCGAAGCAGCTACTCCAGGAGGTCAGGACAGCTCCCATCACCCTGAGTTTGGGGAGGGAACTTACAGATCAGCTGCTGCCCAACACGAGGACTCCATCCCTGCCACTTTACTGACCACTTGAGGGACCAGAGGAAACACAACAGAAGCCAGTAGTCCACCTCAGTGGACTCAGAGGAGGGCCTTACCACCCTGACTCCTGCCTGGCCTGGAGTTCCCCTCCATTGGCCACCAGCCACCACCACTGGCTGGAGCAGAGATCACCGCCCTGCATGCCGTGGTCACGAGGAGTCCCTGCCCTTTAGTTATGTGGTAGTTTATGTGCCAGGGGAAAGCAAGGCCAACCGGTCCCTGGTGCCCCCAGACACATTCCTGGCATCTCACAAAAATGCTGAAGGTAACTGATTAGAGCAGTGCTTTGGGCTCTCTGGGCCATGAACTCTGAGCCCGAGGGAGGCAGTGACTTCACACCTCCTCCTCCCCATCTCCCTCCTTCTCTCCTTCCCCCTCCCCTCCCTCCCCCCTCCTCTCCCTGCCAAGTGTGAGCTGCCTACCACATCAGCAGCACCATCACGGTCTCTCTAGTACCAAGTTGGTTTCTGGAGGCTTCAGCCCTGATGCACACAGGAGGGGGGTGTTAAGGTGAGGAAAGTGTGTAAAGATCTGAGCCCCAGTCCCTGTCAAATAAGGATAATCATGTGTGCACGTTAAACTGCACATGACAGAGTCCCCAAGGTGGCCACCGTCACCCCAGAGTCTGTCCCAACACTGGCCCAGCCCAAGGTCAGCCATTTTCCCATTCAGATTCTGGTGCCTTCTACCCTCTTCAATGTCCGAGGGGACAGAAGATACGTCAGAACATGGCCAGATTTGCACCCCAAACTGGACCGGTTGGCAGCTCAGGGGCACAGTGGAAACCATGTGGCTGGCCCAGAAGTGACATCCATTTATCAGTCTGCCCACCAGATGCCTCCTGGGCATCTTTCTATATGCCAGTCCCTCCCTGAGCACCTGAGACTTGGCCAGAAGCAAAACACACCTCTATCCTGGTGGAGCTCACATTCAAGCCAGAGAAAATCATGATAGAAAACCACTAACTACACACCACATCAGACAAGAGGAACACCAAGGGGCAAGCCAGACCGGGAGAGGAGGCAGGAGTGATCTGCATATCTACGGAGGCCTGCTGCAGAGCACTCAGAAAATGCTGACTGTGGCCCCAGGACAGCCCTGGAGACACTCCTGTCCCACACAGGATGCATACATTCAGATGTGGAAGAAGGCCACAGTAGAGAGGACAAAGCACATGGGCCTTGGAGTCAAGGAAAGCTGTCCAGACGGGAAGGAACCCTGTATGGAAATAGTAAGGAAGAACATTTAGGACACACCAGCCTAGCCTTAGTGTAAGGAGGCAAGGGTACTGGGACAGGATCCGCTCACCGCCACTGGAGCTCTGCTGCCCTCTGCTGGCCTGAGCAGGGATTTCAGGTGCCCTGGTCTGGGACTCCTTCCATCCGGGCCTGTCTCCTGGACAACCTGCGCCTGCCACAGGCCCTCACCTGTATGCAAAACACCTATGGGCACCAGTTGATACTACCAGCTGGACCCTATGAAGGACACACATCCCATTACCCAAGACAAGTCTGGGCGTCCTGTGAGTTTACAAGGTGCCGGTGACACCAGCCCACTGCAGGCCCCAGTGGAGTCTTGGTGGCATCTGGGTCTGCACACAGGTGCCAGCTGTCCCCGTGAGCACCTCACCTGGGGGAGGGACACAGCTTAGAATGCTCACTGAGACAGGTGCACACAGGATGGAGCACCTTTGTACAGACACAGAGGGAAGGAGGTGCTGTCAAAGAGACCCCAAACTGTGTGACGAGAAGAGAGCCAGGTCCCCACTGGCCATTGAGCCCATTAGAAATGCAGCCCCTTCCTTGCTTCTTTGTCATGCCAGACTTCTAACAGGCATTTTCCAGAGATGCTACACACCAAACAAAGCTTTTCTTAGGAGCTGTGGTCTTCAGAGTGCCTACAGATCCAGAGGTCAGTCAGGTCAATCCTAAGTTATACACAAGGAATGGAAGACAGATCCAGTATAGCGCCCTGGCCTGGAGAATGCCCCCCCCCCAGATACTCTCTCCTGAGAGTCACCATTAAATAGGTCTCTATCTGAGATCCACAGATCCCAGAGGCTGACCAACCCATGACGGCTAGAACAATCTTCACCTAAGAAGTCGTGTCTGCTTGTGAACCCCTCCAGCTCAAGACAGTGTGCATTCACCGCAGGGCAGCCCTCTGTCCCCCTGGTATCCATAGCCCAGCTCAGGCAGCTACCAATGCTGTCGCTTCAGAACAAAGTGACAAGCCAATGTGAGCAGAACCTGCGTTCCTGGATCACTGTATAGAGACAGTCAAGAGCTGTCATCTAGGCCACTCTGTCCGTACTGACTTCCAGTCCCACCCCAGGAGTCTAGTGTCCTAGAGTCCAGCAGCAGAGCAGAGCTGCTGGTAAGACGCACCCACAGAGGGCTGAGCTGCCTCAAGCCTCTGGGACAGGCCCCCGCAGACCTGAGTACTCAGACAAGACTGACTCCCCTCACAGCTTGCAAAGCCAGGCATCTAAGCTTGCTGACATCCAGGCCCCACCCCTCTAACGGGCCCGGGGAGGAGCCTTCCTTGGCTGTGGCTTCCAGATTCCCAGGCCTCTCTCAAGACATGCCTGTATCACTCCAGGTCCACCTTCATCTCCACCGTGTTCTTCTGTCCCCCCTCTCAGGGACGCCAGTCATTCTATGAGGCTGACCCTACTCCCACTGTGACTCCATCTCAGGATCTCTTCTGCAGAGCCCATGCTCAGGTAAAGTCACACAGTGCTTAGGGATCAGGACTCAGGAACTTTCGGAGATCACCGGGGATGGAGAAGGACAGACATGGCCATTCTCAGACTGTGTCCCCAGGTTTGTACAGCACAGAGACGCCCCGCCTAGACTTATGAGTCAGAATTGAGGGTGGGGACAGCAGTTTGTTCACAAATTCAGATATATATCAAAGCTTAGGGACCAAGTCACCTCCCACGTTCCCGGCTGCTGCGGGGAGAGCCTGGCAGTGGAGTGGGTCGTCTTATACCATGGGTTTCTTCCCTGGGGCTGAAGCACCTGGGACACGTGGCATACTTGACCATGCCTGCCACCCTCAGCTCTGCTAGGAGAAGCAGCTGCCCAGGAGGCTTCTAAATGTTACTAGGGTGGGACTCACGGAGCAGCTGGGTCACCTCATGCCCACGACCAAGCAAGCAGGCTAAGCCCTAGCTAAGAGCCAGACAGAAGCTTTTCCAACACCACAGGCCAGCACACAGAGTAGAACCCTGTTGGAACACTCATGGAGAGTCCCCAGGAGCCAGGAATTCCAGAGAAGAAAACCAAATGGTTCACCAACACCTGAATGCACACAGTGGCCATTGTTCTGCTGTGGCCGGGCCCACTGAGGTACCATATGACTACCACTGCCTACCCTTGAAATGAAAATTATTATAATTATCACTATATTACTATTATGGAGTAGAGGACTCATGTTGCCCAGACTGGCTTGGAACTCACCCTAGAGATCCCCACCTTCCTGCTTCTACCTCCCGAGTGCTGGGATGATGGGCGTGAGCACACCCGTCCCTTAGAAATCACACATGTGACAGTGTATCGGGTTGCCCGGTGGTCCCATCACTCTGAACTGCTCTCCAGCACACACACTCCTGGGGTGTTTCAGGCCAATCGAAAAACAGTTCCAAGACAGAGCCTGGGATCCTGTGGGTGCAAAGGCCTGCAGCACAGAAACATGCCCAAGTCTAAGCTTTGACCCCACCCCCACCCCACCCCCACCTACCCAGATTGCTCTGACTCTAAAGAACCTCATACATTATCACTGTTGAGGTAGGATTTGAGGGAGGCGGTTATTTGTTCAAACATCTCTTTTCTGGGTACTTGGAGTGTACTGTGGAGTGGTTTAGGACACTGAGAAACACAAGTCCAGACCCAGAGGCCTGCAGATCCACCATCAGGGGAAGCCTAGCAGGTTCACCCCTACAGCTCACGTGAGCAGACTCCTCCAACAGGCAAGATGGCTCAGTGGGTAAAACTTGCCACTGTAACTCTGATGATCTGAGTCCTTCCATCCCAGGAACCCATGCTAAAAAGAATAAAAAAAGCAAGCCAGATTGGTGGCGTGCATGTGTGACACCAGCACTCCTGCTGAGACATAGGAGGCCAAGAGAACCAGAGGGACGTCTGGGGGTTGGCCAGCCTAGAGTATGCTGCACAGTGCTTCAAACAAGAGGCCTGGCCTCAGAGAGAGAGAAGGACACACACACACACACACACACACACACACACACACACACTTAAAACCTATTTTACCAGATTCTTTCCATCAGAATATGAGATGCAGCTCCTCCAGGCAGAGGCCTTTTAACATCTGAAGGTCTGGGGCTAGAGAGATGGCTCAGCAGTTAGGAGCCATCACTGGGTTAGATCCAGTGAACCTGGATTAGAGATCTAACACCTACATGGCGCCTCACAACTGTCTATTTCAGTTCCAGGGAATCCAGTGTCGTCTTCTGGTCTCCAAGAACACTGTGTGCATGTGGCACAGACATACACAGACAGAGCATCCATACACTCTTCTTTTTAAAAAGAGATTGACCACAGTAAGTGCATCGGCACCAGATCCTGGTTCTTGTGCCCCAAATCCACCAGAGAATGTTAAGGGGTGGGGGAGGGGCGTCCTCCAACAGTGAACTCAAGAACAGCAGGGATGCCACAGCAGCAGAATGAGTGTGGGCCAGGCTAAGGGGAGGGGCGTTGCCATCCAATGATGAGAACTCCTGTGGCTTCCCTGGTTTGGGGAAGGGAGAGCAAGGATGTAGAGATGAATCACGAATTATCCTAAGACCCACAAAGGCACCAGGAGATTGTATGGGTGTCCAGTAAGTCTGGGGACAGACAGGTGCCACATCAGTGTCTGATCAGGCATGGGGAGAAGCCCAAGGTCCCAAAGGCAGCTTGTCAACACCTGCCATCTTCATCCCGTGGGAGGCAAGGCCTCTGCCCAGACCACCTCCCACCACTGCAGGTGCCCTGAGAGGTGGGGGACTCCAGGAGGTACAGAGGAGAGAGGCAACAGTTTCAGGTCCTGCCAAGAACCTTGCAAGGCTGGGGCAATAGCTTAGACAGTGCAGCACTTACTGGCAAGTATGAGGACTTGAGTTCAACCCCAGAATCCATGTTAAATAAGTAATGACATCCACATGCTTGTAATCCCAGTGCAGGGGAAGGAAAGGCTACTTTCTGAGTTCCCGGCAAGTGGGAAACCCTGTCTCACAAACAAGGTAGACAGCTCCTGAGAAGATATCTGAGGTTATCCTCTGGCCTCCACACACATGTACACACACATGTGTACACATATACATGTACACACGCATACGTGTACACACATATGTGTGCGCACACATACATGTACACACATACATGTACACACATGAAGCACACACACAACATTCCTGTGCTGATTATCAAGACGCCAGAGTCCTATTCGTTTAGCTATAGCAAATGGCTAGAGTCACACTGGCCATGTGCCTGGGCATGCATGAAGCCCTGGATTTAATCTCAAGCACTGAATATGATAAAGATGATGTAGTGGGATTAAAAATTGATGCCTCACACAGAGCTGAGGCCCTTAGGGGCAGGCTGACTACCATCATGAGCCACCATGCTTGTCACCATGAGGAAGGGGGGCCTCTTGAATCCTGCAGCCAGCCTGAGTTTGGTGAGAGCCCCATGGATCAGCCCTAACAAAAGCCCAGGGCCCCTCCTCTCTCCGGCTTCCATCTCCGTCGATGGAAAACAGTGGTTCTGGTTTCTCAGGAGACTCCAAAGGAAAGGATGCTCTAGGTCTGAGGAAGCTGTTGGTCCAGAATTGCCATCCCTAAGTGCGAGAGGTGCCTTCCCCAACCCCGTCCAGGACTGGCCTTGTTCTCTTCAGTGGCAAGCAGATCTCATATAAGACCATCAGGCAGAGAGGGGTAACCCTTGCAGCAGAGCCCATCAGCCTGGCCAGTCCTGGGCTCTGAGCACAATTGGGAGCCAAAGCTCCCAGCCCTGGGTAGGTGGCGTGGAGACATTGAACCCTAGCAGAAGGTTTAACCACTCCAGAGTCTTCTAACTCACCCCTAACCAGTCTCTGGGAGCCAGGGAAGCTAATAGTCCAAGGTCTAGAAACCCAGGAGCTGCCCGTCAGGAAGTCCCTGGTCAAAGTTGGGCTTCCTCACCATCTACACTTCCTCCAGAAGAGGGACAGATGGGAAACATGCTCTGATTATCTGAGACCAAGGCAGGAATCAAGTGGGCTCAGACCTTGACCACCGTGTACATGTAGCTTCAGGTAGTGGCTAAGCTGTGGGATTCGAGTTCTGTCCAGAAACTCCGTCTCTGCCCCTGCACATGACATGTTCCAACCAGGTTCTCCGTGGAGAGGAGAGTTTCCTGCTAGAACCCTGCTGGCCAAGGCACACATCCCAGCTCAATGGGGAGGGGACTACAACAGCACGAGGGTACTGTGCTGTTCCTTGAATACACTACCCCAGGGGACATTTGTGTCACCTGAGCTGTGGAGAAACGCCTGAGTTAACTGTGCCCTCACTGTGCCCTTCCATGGTGCCCTCCATGTGCCCCTCACCGTGCCCTCACTGTGCCCTCACTGTGTCCTCCACTGTGCCCTCACCGTGCCCTCACTGTGCCCTCCTGTCCACTGTGCCCTGCCCTCACTGTGCCCTCACTGTGTCCTCCACTGTGCCCTCCACTGTGCCCTCACTGTGCCCTCACTGTGCCCCTCACTGTGCCTTCACTGTGCCCTCACTGTACCCTCCACTGTGCCCTCACTGTGCCCTCCCCTGTGCCCTCACTGTGCCCTCACTGTGCCCTCCACTGTGCCCCTCACTGTGCCCCCACCGTGCCCCTCACTGTGCCCCTCCACTATGTCCCCTACTGTGCCCCCTCACTGTGCCTCCACTATGTCCCTACTGTGCCCCTCACTGTGCCCTCCACTGTGCCCTCACTGTGTGCCCCTCACTGTGCCCCTCACTGTGCCCTCCCTATGTCCCCACTGTGCCCCCTCACTGTGCCCCTCACTGTGCCCCTCACTGTGCCCTCACTGTGCCCTCCCCTATGTCCTCTACTGTGCCCTCACCGTGCCCTCACTGTGCCCTCACCGTGCCCTCACTGTGCCCTCCACTATGTCCCCTCCTGTGCCCTCACTGTGCCCTCCATTGTGCCCCTCACTGTGCCCTCCACTGTGCCCTCACCGTGCCCTCACTGTGCCCTCCACTGTGCCCTACTGTGTCCTCTACTGTGCCCTCACTGTGCCCTCACTGTGCCCCTCACCGTGCCCTCACTGTGCCCTCCACTATGTCCCCCACTGTGCCCTCACTGTGCCCCTCCACTATGTCCTCACTGTGCCCTCCATTGTGCCCCTCACTGTGCCCTCCATTGTGCCCTCACTGTGCCCTCCATTGTGCCCTCACTGTGCCCTCCACTGTGCCCCTCACTGTGCCCTCCATTGTGCCCTCACTGTGCCCTCCATTGTGCCCCTCACTGTGCCCTCCATTGTGCCCTCACTGTGCCCTCCATTGTGCCCTCACTGTGCCCTCCATTGTGCCCTCACTGTGCCCTCCACTGTGCCCTCACTGTGCCCTCCATTGTGCCCTCACTGTGCCATCACTGTGCCCTCACTGTGCCCCTCACTGTGCCCTCCACTGTGTCCTCACTGTGCCCTCCACTGTACCCCTCCAAGGCTGAGTTTGAGAATAAAACCAACAGCAACTGTGGCTGTTCCTCCTGTTGACTAAAAATAAGCAGAGGCAGAGACGGGGAAGGAGGGAGACCAGCTCTGCTAAGGAACAGCCTCTCATCTACCACCACAACTAGAAGCCGAGAACTATGTCCTTATAGTCCTAGTGAGTGCCAGGCCTTGAACCCAGGTTCAGTTAGGTAGTGGTCTTGGCCTGTCCACTGTAGAAGGCAATGCACCCCTCAGCTGTGGTCAAAAGAAGCTGCAGCTGGGAGTGTGGCTCCATTGGCCGGGTGCTTGTCTCATGCACGATGCCCTGGGTTTGGTCCCAGCACTACAGGATCTGGGTCTGGTGGCACAGGACTACTGTACCAACATACATTAGGGAGGCCAAAAAAAAAAAAAAAAAAAAAAAAAAAAGAAAAGAAAAGAAAAAAAAAAAAAAAAGGTAGAAGGGCCAGAAGTCCAAGGTCACCCTCAGAAATGGTGAGTACAAGACCAGCCCCGGGTCATGTGAGAGCCTCCATCTCCCATTCAAGACCAAAGGATCAGGGCCAAGGAGGCAGGGAGGCCCGGCTCACCTGAGGCAGGTGCTGCTGGGGCCCCAGTGCCTGCATGGATTAGCCAACTGCTGTGGGGCAGGAGGAGCCAGGTGCCCCACAGGTGTGCGCCGCACTCCTGCCTGGTGAGGCTCTGACTGAATGACCCAGAAGAAAAGCTCGGACCCCGAAAGTGTGATTAGAGGGCAGGGTGATGCCCGCCTGCTGCCCCTCTGCTGGCCACTTTGATGTGAGGCGCGTCACCCGAGCCCCACGCCCCCTCTAACTTTTAAGAGCAGTGGTGTGCCCAAGCCCCACGGGCTTTCTTTCTGAAGCAAGGTGCTGTTCTAACCTGTGAATAAAAACCACCAATTATCTCCAAGGCTGGAAACTCGATCTGGGCTGTGCTAGGGACAAGAGCCTACGCCTAGGAGGAGCAGACCAAGACCACATCAAACGCCCTGCTCCTGGGCCCCAGCAACAGATCAGATCGGGCATCAGTCCTGGATCCCAGCCAGCCATCTACAGAGGAGGGCATCAGGAAGCCATGGGAAGATGCCCGATGGCTACCATCTGCTCCTGCAGGTGACAGTGCTGAGGAGAACAACAGGATTCCTGCTGCAGCCACCATTGCTCTGACCCACACCCCCAAACCCCACACAGTGGATCATATACCCACCCCAACCCCACCAGGCCACCCTACCCCCATCCAGCTACTGCTCCAACACTCTCTCCTGCCACCACCTCTGTTCCAGGCCCTGTTCACCCATACTCCACCATCCTTGCCCAGGATGATCGGGTCTCCGCCCCTGCCTCAGCAGTGGACTCAGTACCACCCAGCACCTCTCCGGCTCCCCTTCTGTCACGTTAATGTTCCACACGATACAGGACATGTAAGAAAGCCACACATATGACCACACACCAGGCCCAGAACACGAGGCACCCACACCTTCCCTCATCCTCGCCTTCCCAAGAGATGGCTACTTCTATCGGTCACCTCCCGTGGCTCCTGGGCAGCAGTTCTCTTGTGGACCCCAGAGTTACAGGGATCTCAGTAGCCCTAGGGTATGGCTCCAGGATGGCCCCACCCTAAGACACCAACAGCTATGTGAAGTGACACTTTGAACCACATCTGGATGACAACTGTAGCTCACCATAGTGAGCTCCACACATCACAGAGCAGCAGCAAGACCTAGGCACATTCACAGTCTTCAGATACTTTTGATGGGGAGTCAAACCCATGGCCGAGTGCCCAGCCAGGGGCAACTGCACTGTTAGCGTGGTCAGGATGGATTACCACTACTCTCTGGAGACTCAGACCAGGGGTGGAGGCTCACACACGATCTCAGCGGTGGGGTACTGAGACAGGAGGGCTGCCAAGAGCTCCATGGAGAGCCCGTGTCACATAATACAACAGCAAGGATAAGAATAAGCTGAGGTGAAGCTCTTCTCCCAAGGCGGGGTTTGTTCTGAGATGGAATCACTCTGTAGCCCTGGATGTCCAGAACTCAGTATGTAGACGAGGATGGCAACACAGAGGTCCACCTGTCTCTGCCTCCTGAATACTAAGATTAAAGGTGTGCCCCACACCCATCTGGCCAGACCTTTAGAAACACAAGTGATTTACACGCAAAGCACCCTGAGCCTCGCCTCGCGGTGGTAATAGTGTCAGTGTTTCTGGCCCAGGCCTCACGGTAATAGTGTGGGTGTTTCTGTCCAGACAACAAAGAGCTAGAGAGGTGGTTCTCAACCTCCCTAATGAAATTCCTCACATTGGGGTGGTACCCCCCCACACACCATAAAACTAATTTTGCTGCTACCTCATAACTATTTTTGCTACTATTACGAATCATAATGTAAATATCTGATCTGCAACCCCAAGGATGAAAACTGCCGACCTAGACAAATAAAGGTTCTCGAGGCTATTGGAAGCTACTGTGAGCCCTCAGGGCGAGACGTGAGCGGAGGGCAGTGTGGAATATCTCTGCAAGAGGAACCAGTAGCTAGGTCACTGGCTAACTGTCCTGGAAATTGCTCAAGGACATACATTAAGGAGACTGGCCACCACTGGGAGAAAGAAGAAACCAGAAAGTCCACTGTGTAGGGTTGAACCTGGAAGAACTAAGCTGGAGAGATGGCTCAACAGTTAAGGGCACTGACTGCTCTTCCAAAGGACCTAGCAGGTCCCAGGTCTGGCCTGGAGGAATCCCGAAAGACAGAGAGGCAGAGCCACACAGCCTCACAGGTCTAGGTAACGCTTCCAATGTGGCCTGGGGTTGCATGTCAGGGACTTGCAGGAGCCCCTAGTAGCAGCTTCTGTCCAAGGTATCTGGTGTAGAAAATGAAACATTTCAGTGTTCAGGTTGTAAAGCGCTCGTGGGGCAGGTTAAGATCCCCATGTAGATGCGGTCTCCATGTCTCCTCAGGGCCCCTTAGACTCCCAGCATGCACCCTGCTGTCCAACTTAAGCCCAGTGCTCGGCTGAAGTGTGGGCAGCCCAAACTTAAGGTTCAGGCCAGGGTGCCTCACTTCACCAAGAGCTGTCGCTCCAGCAGGCTCAGCCTCCTATCCCACCAGCACCGGTGTCTTCATCATCCGTGCCTCCTGCTGACCCCAGGACTCTCTGGTCATAGGAACACCAGGCCCTTCATAGAACCCTGACCCTAGCACCAGGCTCTTCAGCCTCAGTGGTCTCCTATACCCACTTTCTGACGGCCAGCAGGGAGGGTTGTGCGTGGCACCAGCTCCACTCTACACCAGGCACTGCAGGCTGCACAGCTTTTGTACCCAGTTCTAAGAAAATGGGGGAAACCCACAGAGCAACCATGAAGGCCCCTGAGAAGTACAAGCCCACAATCCTCAAATAGGTTGCCCTCACCAGGGCCACTAGTGACTCACAGCATTTGAAATGGGCAGCGCAGTGAGCTGAGGTGGCCCCTCCGCTCCCTCCACACACTCCAGTGACTAGCACCTCGGGTAGCCTCACTGAGGGCAGGGCAATCTGCGTGGAAATCAACTCCCCACACCCACCGCACTCTTAACAAAATGACCTGCAGGTGCATTTCTACACAAAAGCTAGGGTGGGTGACTCTGGGTGGACTGGGCGGCCCTGGACAGCAGAGGCAGAACCAAGTCACTGATACTCATCTAACAGGCACCAGGCCAGGCTCACTCCGACTTGAGACAAGTGAGCAGACCTGGAAAACCCAGGAGTAACTTCTGGGGCTCTCAGGCCGCCAGGAATGGATAGCGCAGCAGAGCCAGTCTCACCAGTAGGTGGCGCTCAAGGCTTAGCAGTTGGGATCGGTGACCAGAGACAGGGCTTCTGCAGGCCGCCCATCTGGTCCAGCCAAGGTGCAGAAACTGGCCCAGCTCCTGACAATTGGTGTGGGCTCCAATCAACCCTCCAGGAAGGCAGCTTGCTGAGGGGCAGGTCCCAAACTGTCTTCAGGAGTTCTAAAGACCCCACACTGAGGCTGTCATGGAAATGACCAGGACTTCAGCCTGAGCACAGTGCTTTCCTGGTTTTTCTGAAACCCCCTCAGTCACACTCCCTCAGGTTCCCAGAAGCCCAGGCACTCTAGCCTTCAAAAGAGCAAGCCCCAGGCCCCCATTCCGTGTCAGTGCCCATGGAAGACATCACTCGAAGCTAGCCCACAGCTTGAAAGGACCCCCAAGAAACTCCAACAACCCCCAGAGTTGCACTGAAATGGGGAACCCAAAGGTCTGTCTCAGGGCCTTGAGTTGGTCTTTCTCCCACCTTCCTGCCCCAGCTCCCTCTGCCACCAACCTCAACAAACGACACGGGGCCACCTTGGGCTTACAAGTCTTTGTGCATGTCATTAAAAGATTCTTCTCATCACAGGTGGGAGCTCACACCTTACAACCTGGTGCTCTCCCTACCCAACAACCCTGAGGTAGAGGGAGAGGTCAGAGTAAACACAATCTCCTTCTTTACAAAACAGAAAATGGCTGACACAGTGACCCCCCACACACACACGCCCCTCACATCCATAGGCACTGAAACAAAGAGGTGACATTCCCTACACATGGCCCTGGTGCCCTGGAAACCTGCCAGCTACTGTCCTGGGCAGGCTTGAGCTCACAAATGCCACTGACGCTGAAAGCACAGATGAGCTTGTGGGTAACAGACAGCCGAGGCCTTCTCCATTCCTGGCTTTGAGGGCGCTCGGAAATCTCTCTCCTTAGCGAGTCACCCAGGCAGCTCTGAAGAACAGCAAATGGAAGAAGGCCGTCCTGTAGTGCTGACCGCCGGTCAGTCACTGCTACAGAGACTGCACGGTGGCTGCTGCTGAGCAGCTGCAGGAGAGGAGTCCTTGTTCCAGCCTCTGTCTGTCCTTGAGTGGTCTGTCCCAGGCACCATCTTTTCGTGCTCAGTCTCGACCGGCTGCTTCCTCCACAGCCTGGGCCAGGCCAGCATCTCTGTCCTGTCGCCCCAGCTGGAGGCCACTCTGACGTCACCTGCACAGATGCAAGTGTGGATGCTTGTGTAGCTTCTCCATCAGTTCCTCCTCCTTGGGCTCTTCTAGGATATCCCTGCAGGGTAGGGACAGTCACACAAAAGCTTCAGAGAGGTGGGCCTTCGCCTCTCAGAGACTGCAAAGTCAGCAGGTAAGATCTGCAAGTGCCCAGTCTCAGAGATCCCAACCAGGAGGCACCTTCCAAACAAGCAGTGGCAGGCCGAGGGGACATAGACACGCAGGTCCTGCCTCAGGAAGATACAGGTGCTAAAACCTCTGTGTGCACTGACAAGCACACTACAGAGGGCTGAGGAGGGACTCTATGTAGAGTGTGTGTGTAGCACGCACGCAGCCCAGATTCTACCCCCTCATCAAAAAGAAAGGGAAAAGCCTGGAATCCTAGAGCGCCCCTCTCACACCAACGGGCATGGCTACAGCTGACTGCACGCAGCCAACCCCAGTGAAAGAAATCGGGGCTCCTGACAGATGGCCCTAGGATGACAGCCATTCTCCCATACAAGCAGAGGACACACTCCATGATGTCACAAGAGGAGAAGGCATGGCTCCTTCAGGCTACCTGGCTGTGCCCTATGGTACCAGCCAGAAGCTACGAGACAAGGGAAGATAGATGGTCCCTTCCATGTGCTGGAGCCTAAGCAGAGGACAGTCCAAGTCCCTGGTAGAAGCAGAAGTGCCCACCACCATGCTGTGAGCATCTCTTGCCAGCCCAGCAGCAGTCCAGATGACTGGGTAGAAGAGGGACCCTGCCAGAAAGCCTCCCTCCCCCCACACCCCGCTCCGTCAGCTCCAGACTGGAGACACACTCCCGAGCCCGCACCTGAACATGAGCTCCACAGACATCTCGTAGGTGATCTGCTTGGTCCCAACCAGGAGCTGCTTATAACTTTGAGGGTCCCATCTGTTGAGAAAGTTCTGGAGCAGGAAGAAGGGAAGGTGTAAGTACCCATGCTTCAGAGCCCCCACTGCCCAGTCTGCAGTCACAGTACAGTCACTGTGGGGAGCAGCCCACCCCGGACATCTGGATGCAGAGCCCATGAGATCCACGCCCCTGAAACAGCAAGATGCCCAACTTCACCCTTAAGCCAGGTTGGGGTCCTGAGAACCCCACAGACCAGCAGAGCAAGCAGCTCAGAGGCTCCCTTTAGCCTGTAGTCTTGGCTAGCATGGCTTATCCACCAAAACTCTATAAACAACTCAGTAGCAATCTCAGGCCTGAACAGGGGCAGCTGGTACCTCCAGAAGCAGAGCCAGAAACAGGTTGATCCAGATGACAGAGGACACCAACCACCACAACACAAAATACACCATCGACCACCTGTGACGGACAAGGAGGCCAGAGGGATCTCATGAGTGGGATGAGATCATTCCAGAAAGACACACAGCTACAACACACATCTGTGGGGTCTCATCAGTCCTGCTGCTAATGCTACAATGTATAGTGTAGTAATCCCCACGACACCAGAACAAGCCTAGCATGAGGTACAAGTTGGACTCGAACCCAGGCCCCTCTGCTGAGCTGGTCAAAGTTCTCCAAGCTATGAGCTAAATGAGCCACCCGACTGTTCCCCTAGGACTCTACCCCATAGAAATCCCCAGGACCCCAGGCAGTCACTCATATACATCCTTTATTTCGAACCACACTTGTGCCACCAGGGTGCAGAAGCCTGGGGCCCTGGCTATCTCCCAGTGTAGCATGGATGAAGGTTGAAGCCTGCCAGGAGACAGTTTGGTCAGCCTTCTAAGGCCAGCAGCTGGGTTCCCTTCTCAGGCCAGGCCCTGGGCCTCTGGTATAATGTCCAGGTCATAGCTAGTACTGGGGCAAAGACTTACGGGCCGGAGTAGTGCTTATAGGCTTCCAGGATCACCTGCCAATTGTTCACCACCATCACGTCCCACAGTGTGATCAGAGCAGCCTATGGAGCAACAGAGGTAGGGTCCAGGAGGGCCCCAGGACAAGGAAGAGGGGGAACCAGAGAACAGGGCAAGACAGAAGGGGAGTCCCAGGCGAGCTGGACCTAAGGACAAGGCAGAGGACTTACAGCAAAGTCGTCGAAGTTGTTGGGCCAGTAACCTAGCTGCTCAAAGCTTCCACACGGAGCTGAGCTGTTATCAGGAACCAGGCTGGAGACACAATGACCCTTGGTTAATGGTGGTTATAACCAGGGGTCTGCACAGCTGAGCACTGCCCCATTTTCCAGCCCAGCATCAACTCAGACCCCAGGAGAAAGGGCAAAGGAAGACACCACTACCTACCCACACGGGGAGAGTGTCTGATGTGACCCCAAGAGGCTCCCATCCCCAGAACCCTGAAGAAGGCATTCTATCCCCAATCCCACCCCAGCGATATAACAGCCTAGACCCTGGGTGGGAGGCTGTGCTCAGGACACCCAAGGCAAGACACCTACAAGAACTGTTTAACAGGGAAGGCCCACTGGCATGCCCACGGATTAATGCCCTCAGGCACAGACAGCCCTCACCTGCTGTTTCCAGGAGGCACAATGACTCCTCGGAACAGGTTGATCCCAATCATGGCGAACACATAGTATACCACCTATGGAGGAGGAGAGGAGAAGTGGGTGTCAGTGCAGCCACAGGGCCAGGTTGAGGCCAAAGTGGATGAGGGAGTGGGGTTCAGGGACGCCTATGCCCTAGCTGAAGAGGCCGGAAGCACAGGCAGCTCTCCAGGGGCTCTGGGTGCTACCCAGGTTCTACAGCTGTAGGCCTGCTACTACAGAGGACAGAGCAGGCCCTCTGGCCCCCGTGGAGGCCCAGTCACACCTCGGCTTCTGTCTGACACACATGGCTACAAGCCCTAAAGTATGTCTACAGAAAGAGTATCCCCTAAACTCTCAAGCTTGGGCCCTTGGGGGGCCCAATTTCCTCTCTGTTCCTCACTGTGGTACATGACCCAGGGGTCATGAAGGATGGTCAATTACCATAAGGACCTTGGCACAGAGTGAAGACAGTAACCCCAGGCCCTCTGTGGAAGGAAGGAGCTAACGAAGTCTGGCATCCTAACACTGCTATGAGCCTCCTTGCCAGAGCAGAACCAGACCAACCATACCCAACTTGGACTCCACAGAGCCAGCCCACCCAGGCCAGAACCCCAGGACTTACCACCAGGATCCCACCAAATGCCCTCAGGTTCTGGATTAGGCCCAGGATGGTGCTGGCTACCACAGCCGTTGGCTGTGGGTAAGATGAAGATTCAAACTGACAACAGCGCCCCACCCCTTCCACACACACACACACCCTCACCCTGACCAGTAAGGCAGATTGGACCAGCAAACTACTCTATAGCCATCCACATACATCCAGACACACTTGGATGTCCACCTCAAACCTATACACCTATAACCTATACACCTATACACCTATACACCTATACACATTGCATCCCCGCAGCCACCCACACACAACCTGTACACATCCACACCCACCAAATGTACAAAGCCCTACACACACATGCACATGCGCACACACGAACACACACAAGTTCACATACACCACACCCGCACATATTCTCCAGATAGCCCCAGCCTCCTGTGGGTGCTGTGTCACAGGTCCCTTTGACAGAGCCTGGCACCCACACCCTGTGACTGCTCTCTGCCTCCTGGCTCACTAAGGTCTGATTTGCACCTCTGTGACCTGCAGGCTAAAAGAAATGGATGTCTGGGTTCTTGATCCAGTGACCCCACCCCAGCAGCTGAAAAATGTCAAGGAGGCTGAGGGTATGTTCCCGGGGGCCCTGATGACGAGTGCCCCGGCCCCGGCCCATGGCGGGAGACACACCTTTATGCTGGGGATGATGCGCAGGAAGCGTATCACAATCAGAATGTTCACCAGCCGAGTCATGTCCCACAGCGACAGGGGGCCATACTGCTCTGGCTTCCTAAGAAGATACCGGAGCCGTGTTAGGAGGTCTGGGGAAGCAGAGGGGCTAGGATGAGGCAGCAGGGGTGACCACACAGCAATAATCACTGTATGGACACCAGGCAGAAAAAGCTCCCAGGAGGTGGGAGACTGAGCCCAGCCATACCCTACTCATGCCCAGTGCCCAGGCAGCCATAACCACAGCTACCATCATACCTCCCAACACAGCCACAGCCACACTTAGCACAGTCATAGCCACACTTCCCAGCACAGCCAAAGCTCCCAGCACTGCCAGTCATATCTCCCACAGCCAGGGCCACACCTCCCACAGCCAGGGCCACACCTCCCAGAACAGCTCCATAGCTTGAAGGCAGAGATGGTAGTCAGTGCCCAGGACCTAGGTACACCTGCCGAGCTCAGTTCTTGAAGAACAGATGGGAAGCTTGCCCTAACCCCAACCTATTCCCTGACCTTTGGCCCTGTCCTGTCACTGACCCTGTCTCATCTGGAGCCTATGACTTCTGACCCTATCTCTGACCCCATTCCCTATCCCATGATCCAGTCCTGTCCCCCGACCCTATGGTTGCCACTCCACTCCAGCACCCCCATGGCTTCTCTGTACCCTCATTCCTATCTAAACATAAGCCAAGGTGGCAAAGGGGTGGACTGTCCCTGCCCATCTCCAAGCCATTCCAGCAGGCAGCCAGAGACAACTCTGCAGGTCAGTGCTGGACCCCCAGCCCTCTGAAGTCTCTCCCAACTGTGTGACTAAGACAAGGCGGGGATCCCAAGTGGACAGAAGTGGCCCCAGGCCTGTGCTAGGCAAGTCTCGGCTCACAGGAATCTCCCACAGCAACCTTATGTGCCATCCTGCTATCGGCAGCCTCCCCAACAAAGGCACAGGCACAAGCCTAGCACCACTGCCTATGCCAAGAGTCCCGGGGCCCTAACCAGAAGTCTCTCCATACAGTAAGAATGGAGGCTGGTGGGCTCAAACCCCCAGAGCCCCATTTTACAAAAAGTGAACAAACACGGAGCACAAGGGGTGAGTCAAGGCCACACACTAGGCAGGCGCTAGCAAAGGGATCGACCCACACTGCAGGCCTGAGTTGGGCCTCATGTCCCACAGTGGATATGACAGGCAAGAGGGGACACTGCCACCTGCTAGGCTACCTTACAGGGAACACAACCACTGCCCACCAAGCCATTTCTGCATGTCCCCCTCATGCTGGGCAGACTCAGCCCACAGTCCAACAGCCTTACTGGTAGTGTGGGCCATGCCGGTGGCAAGGAACCCCATGTGGTCCTGGAAATCTCACCTGGGCGCAGTGAGACAGGTCACTGGCCAGGTTGTGTCCCCAGGTTCTCTGCAATCACATACCATCCTGGGTGCGGCAATCTGTACACGGCCAGAGTAGAAATCTCCAAAACCTGAACCACAAAAAGAGGGGCATCGTCCAGCAGTGCCAGTCCAGGCGGCACCTCCAGCAGTGCCAGCCCAGGCGGCTTGCAACAGAATCCATCCTAAGACTTAGGTCCATCACTTAGGCTCGGAGCTCAGGCCTGACCCCATACATCCAGACGATAAACTTCTGCCAGCCAGAACACACTGGTTTCAGGAATCGGGACTGGGGAAGTCACTTCGTCATACGTGGACCAAAAGGCCTAGCTCTAATAACTCTCTGTGAATGTCTCTCAAAATGTCACTTGAGGTCAAAATGTCACTTGGCTGTCACGCCCACACCAAGTGTGAACCTCTCACTCCAAGCAAGTGGGGATTCCCAAGGGCACCTCGGCTGGCTGAGACCCCTAACACTCACTTGCCCACACCAAGGCTGCACTGTGAACCAGCGGCACTGGAGGACTGTGCCGAGGGGTACCGATAGCTCTGGGTCCTGCTGGCCCTCCCTCAGGAGGGCAGTCCTGCCCCCTTAACACTCAGAGACAATGGGGACCAAGTTCCTGCATCCTATCACGGACTTCACCGCAGGTGCCTCAAGCCAGGAGCCCCACCTACTCCTGGGTAGTCCACTGTACTATCTGATCCATCTGTGCTACACCCAAAGGGCCCAGGGAGAGCTGCCAGCCAGGCTCACAGAGCTGCCGGGAGAGGTACCCTGGCTTGCACGGACTTTACCAGCAGGATGATGGTCAGGAGGCCATCGAACACGTTGCAGTGGTAGGATAGGTAGCCCCGTAGGCCCAGCGCGAACACCTTGAACAGCAGCTCCAGCAGGTAGTACAAGACGAAGATGTAGTTGAGAATCTGAAGAGGCAGAAAAGCCCAGAGCCAGCTTCACTTGCTATATCCCCACGCTGGCCCAAGGATGCTGAGGCCTATGGTCAGAGTTTCCTGTCCTCCCCACACACATACCCCGTAATCTCCCTACTGCCCTTCCTCTCTCTCTTTTTTTTTTTCTTTTTTCAGAGCAGGGGGCCAAACCCAGGGCCTTGCGCTTGCTAGGCAAGTGCTCTGCCACTGAGCTAAATCCCCAACCCCCCATCCACTCTCTTAACCCCCAACCCATCCCCCATCTACCCCATTGCTAGCATTTCTGCTTCCTGTTCTGTCCTATCTCTGCACCTGACCTGGGCCTTCCTGGCCAACAGACAAAGAAAAGGCACACGCTGGGCAGGCTCTTCCCAAAGGGACCTGAGCTTGCAGAAGTTTCTCCCCAAGAGGACAGAGGGTTTGGGGTGGGCGCTCGTCAAGGAAGATGGCCTCTCCCAGGAAGGAAACATGAGCAACTCCTCCTTTAAAGGAGGTCAAGTGGATGGGGACACACACACACACACACACACACACACACACACACACACACACACACACACACACACACACAGAGCATGGAGAGGCTCACTCCACTCCCCAGGTAAAACACTGTTCTCTTCTGAGATGTCAGACAGCCTCTGCTAAAACACTGATGGACTCTAACCTGAGGACTGATAGAATGCCCACATTCAAAGTGGAAAGCCTCAATTCCCAAGGAATTTGACAGAATACTTTAATATCAGAGAAGAGAGTGTTTTCTTTTTTTTTTTTTTTTTTTTTTTCCGGAGCTGGGGACCGAACCCAGGACCTTGTGCTTCCTAGGCAAGCGCTCTACCACTGAGCTAAATCCCCAACCCCAAGAGTGTTTTCTTAAGGGAAAGCTCAGAGCCTGAAGCCAGACAGCCCACAAGACCCAGTCAGTCTCCTCTCTACCAGACCCTCAGCCTCACACCCTAATACGCAGGGGCCCATGAAAGTCACTGTCCCCAGCAGCCACTTTCTGCCTGCATAACCAGAGCCTCCACCCCTAGAAGGGATCACTGCTCTGGCCAGCCACCCTGTCCCCATGCCACTACTCCTCACTGCTCAGACCCTGGCAAAGCTGACAGCTTCACGGCCAGCAGCCCCTGAGCTCACCCCCAGGACAAAGTCGTTCCGTTCCCCAGGCAGCAGGTTTGAGTCCAGCACCAGGAACACCTGCAAGCCAGAGTGGAGGACAGCTTACCATGGTGGCCAGGGTGAAGAGGAAGGCTGGCTGCAGGTCACGCCTTCACTAAGCTGGAAGGAGGGGTGCAGGAGAGGGCCTCTCACAGCACCACAGGGTCAGCCCCAACTCACACAAATAGACAAGAGGTTTCCCAGAGCAATGAGGTTCCCCAGGTAGTCGAAGTAGCGGTGGCTGAAGATGAACTGGGCAGTCTGCAGAAACGGAGACTGGTACTGGGGCTTCGGCGGGCGCTGCAAAGGGAACCCACACTCTTAGAGCCATGGTGAGGCACGGGACCCGCCTCTTGTTCGGGGGCGGGGGGCATATTCCTGCCTCACCTCCTGCCCTGCCCTTTCTAGCCTCAGAAGCAATCTCAAACAGAAGCAGCTTTTTACGTGAGAAGCTAGTCGCCATGACCTTTACAGCATATAGATAGAATGATCTGAAGCCTACTGACCTGTGCATAAGCCATGTCACATCAGTCATTTGAAATGTATGCTGGGGGGTGGGCTGGAAAGACTCGTGGTTAAGAGGACAGGCTGCTTCCAGAGAACCAAGGTTCCATTCCCAATATATACTCACAGTGACTTACAACTATCTATAACTCCAGTCCCAGGCGATACAATACTCTCTTGTGGCCTCTGCAGGCACCAGGTACAATGTGGCACACAAGAAGAAATACCCGTACAAGCATGCATGGGAGCCAGGGAGTCAGAGAGATGGCTCAGTAGTTAAGAACACTTGCTGCTTTTGCAGAGGATCTGGGTTCAGTTCCCAGCACCCACATGGTGTTTCACAGCCATCGATAACTCCAGTTCCAGGTGATCCAATGCTCTCTTCTGACCTCCACAGGGACCAGGCATGCAAGTGGTATACTTAGATATATGCAGACAAATCGGTCACTCATATACTTAAAACAAAGAATAAACCTTGAGCTGGAGAGATGGCTCATCAGGTAAGAATATTTGCTGTTCTTCCAGAGGACCCATGTTCAATTCCCAGCACCCACGTGATAGTTCACAAATTCTGTAATGCCAGTTCTAGGGCATCTGATGCCCTTTTCTGGCTTCTGCAGGTACTGTACACACGTGGTACCTGGACATACATGCAGGCAAAACACTTAAAACACTTAAGAGGCTGGAGAAACTGCTCAGTGATTAAGAGTACATACTGCTCTTGCAGAGGACCCGAGTTCAGATCCCATCATCCACATCTGACAGAGTGGGTCCCATGAGATCAGAGGGATCTAATGTCAGATGTACACACACACACTAATTAAAAATAAATCTTTAAAAAAAAACCTTTAAAACATTCCCAGAGCTGGCTCACCAAGTGCTAGGACATCACAGCAGCAAACACGGATGCCCTGTGGCCAGCCAGAGTGGACAGTGGTGGGGACAGCCTCAGGAGACCCAGCATTTTCTGAGGCACATTTGACACCAGCATGGAACATGGCTGCAGCAGGCTCATGCAGTGAACCATGGGGGAAGCCTGGAATCCCCGTGAGCCCTCCCTGTGGTGACAGAGAGACTACTCCTGCTGCCCCCGGTAGAGAGACTGCCCTCACGCATAACCGTAAGTTCCAATGATAAAACTGAACCGCTGACTTCCTCGGTGACGGGCAAAGGCCACACTTCTGGGGACAGCTCTCAGGGAAGAATGGCTACCAGGGGTGAAAGGAAGAGAGTTCATCATCAAGGGTGGTTTAAGTGGGAAGATCCCAAACTTCATGAACTGCGTGTCAGGTACAAGCAGACACCTATAGCTACATGAGGTAATGTCCCTTAGAAAACGTCAGAACACCACACTGAACAGAGTGACTCCTCTGGGAAGGAGCCTGGACAGTCGCTACTTCTCAGCTCTGAGTCACCAGCAACGCCAGGCCACTGATTTACAGGTCCTGGCAGCATCCAGCCATGCAGTCCCCCTGGCACCCTAGAGCTGCAGCCTGACATGTGAGCTAGTGTGCAGGGGCTGCCTACCCAGAGGCCCCTAGGGGCTCTGCACACCCTGGCCTCTGCTGCATGGTCCCTGGAGCACCCAGTATGGCTGCTTTCACTTACCAATGGCCCACAGACCAGCACTGGCTCAGGCAGACCACAGTCAGTCTGTTCCCAGAGGTTTGGGTCACCTTCTCCACATTCTCCACCGAGGCCTGAGTCTGGCCAGTGAAGGTCTCCTTCTAAGGCCATCCTTGCTAGAGCACTGTCCCTCAGCCCCAGAGCTCTTCCTTCTCCACAGCAAGTCTTTCATCACCCCTGAGACTTCCTTGTTTACATTTCCTTTGTGGTTTCGGCCTGGAGGCTCGCTAACACCTTGGCTGAGAGGGGTTCAGCATCTCCATTATGTTCAAACTTAGCAGACCGTAGTCACACAAGCCTGTGGAACTGAGAGCTGAATCCACCAGGCTCCACGTGACAGAGGATGCTTCTGGGGAGGGCAGAGAGGGGATCTTCCCACTCTTCCTTCATAGTTACAGTGGTTACTGCCCTTGTTGAAGGACATTTTGGAAGCTTTACAGTGCCTCCTCTGCACCCTTCAGCTCCCTGCTCACAGGCACCACCCTATCCCAGGTTCCTCTCTGAAGGTACCTGCCCCTGACATTAGCTGAACCTCAGGATTGCAGTACAGTGCCCACTGACCTTGGTTTTGGAGGGAAGCGTGACGTAAAGTCAAGAAAAGAATATGGGCCTCAAAACCTCCAGGTTTGAACACGTGTCTCAAAACCCAATCCTAGAAAGAGCATGCCCCACAGAACAGACGAGCAGCTGGGACAGCCAAACATTGTCGTGCACATCTCTAATCCCAGCGCTCACAAGCAAACACCGTGAGTCTCTGTGAGTGCAAAGCCAAGCAGGGCTGCAGACTGACATCATGGACAGCTATGGCTACATAGAGAGACCCTGTCTCAAAGAATCCAAAAAGTAGCTGGGGAAGGGGGGCAGAGGAGGGATATGGCTCAACTGGTAGGCTGTTCCCAACCTGAGCCTACTCTAATGGGCCTCGATTGACACACACAGTCCATACGTCCTTCCTCTGCAGCAGCAGAGTGGCAGAATGCATGCACACCCCACCCAATCCCATCCCACTCACCAGTGGCTGGCAAGCAGCAGCCTAGGGAGAACCTGGGCAGCCCAGCAGGCACTACTGGGTAACTGCTCTCTTGCCCAGGTCTGACTCTATCTGAGAAAAGGATACCTCAACCATGAGGCCTCCAAGAGCAGCCTCCTGAGGCAGCAGACCTCCCACCCATGCTAGGAACCATCCCCTGTAGCAGAGCCTCCCCGGTCCTGTGAGGCTCATCCATGATCTCTACAGCCTGCGTCCAACAGCACCGCCTGCCCCAAGTCAGGGGGACCCTGACACCTCAAAGCCCACCTGGTCCAAGCAGAGGGCTGATGGCAGAACAGTCCCCTGCTAATGAATCCTTATCACCAGACTCCTGTGCCCAAGGTGGGGGCAGGAGTGACACCCCAAGGACAACAGCAACAAATGCATGCCCCCGGAAGGCCTCGGGAGGCCTGAGAGAAACACGGTTTTAAGGCAGCCACCCGTGATGGGGAACTGAGGCCGCATAAGCTGACAACTCTCCCACAACAGCTGACACAGAGTTCCCACACTCAAAGTCAACCCCACCTCGTCAGAATGTGACGCACTTGTAGACAGTGCCTTTTCCAGACGCGGCTGTGTGAAAGTGGGGGAAGGGGTCTTCTTCCACATGCCTATGTCCTCGTAAGAAGAAGGTTTGGGGACATACACACAGAGAGCAGCTATATGCAGACACAGGGAGAAGCTATCATCGGCCAGTCACAACCAGAGGCTGGGACTGTGACCTCTCCATCTCGTGAGGCATTAAATGTCAAGCGCTGTGACTACATGGCTGAGCGGTCAGGTCACACAGCAGTGAACTGTCAAGGCTTCTGCAGCAGGACACATGGAGCCCATCTCAGTCTATCCCGGCTCAGGGCCCGGCTTGGTCTTCTCAGGGCTGGCTGGCGGGAACAGCAGTGCCTCTGCCTGCCTGAGGTATGAGCTATGAGGTACCTGGGCTGCCCACTCAGAAACCCACACTGGAACATACAGGCATTCTTGTCCTCTGGCTGGGCCTGAAATGGAAGCCAAGACCCCCAGGGACCGTCCCCAACGAGAGGCAAAGGCCTTGGAGAAAGCCAGCCTTCGACCTCCCAGGGGAATGGCCAGAGGACTTTGAGACAGAAATGTGGAATGTTTCTCTGGGTTAGGCTCACCCAGGCCATTTCTCCGAATAGTAAATGTCTTCATCCAACAAACCCACCAGCCAAAGGACTCCCGTTGCCAATCCCAGGGACTAGGGATTCAGGGCAGGCAAGTCCTAGGACCTAACACTACTAGCCTTGGTGGCCCCAAGCTGAGAAGACCAGACCTACTTACCTCTTTGACCACACCTTTGTCAACCTCATCAAAGAGTTTCTGGAACTCATCGGCCAGAATCGGGCGGCCTTCATAGGAGTGCACCTTCTGTGGAAGGAAGGCCAGGTTGGCCACTGGCAACGGGAGAGAGATGCCTGAGCCCCTCCTGACAGACTGTCAGCGGTAAGCGCCAGACGGACTGACGACCCACCCGACAGAAGCTAGGGAAGACCCAGGGACGGCAGCAACCTGCATGATGGCTTGTTTGTGGATTTTGTTCAGCTGGGTTTTCTGAAGCACTCGGAGGAAGTTCTCGGGATTTACCCCGACTCTGTGAAAAAAGAAACCCCACCCTAGTGAGCAACAACATCCAGTGGCCTCCAGCCTGAACTCCGTCCGCTAGGGATCCACCCGGCTACACGGAAAAGGAGCCTGGGTGAGCGTCCACCATGACTGAGCTGAAGGGCCTTACAGGCCCCAGGTACAGCCCCTGGAGATGTCCCCTTAAAGAGGGACAGCAGACTCTGCTGCCACTGAGCAGTCAAGCCCAGAGCCATCTCAGTGGCACACCATTGCCCTCCTTCCTCGGCCCACCTGGTGGTGTGGACGCCTTAGACACAAGTGGGCTAACAGGCAAGAGTAAACAGGATAACGGGAGCACTGAGGGCTTGGCAGTTCATACGGCTCCCAGTGGAAGATCAGTCTGGCGCCAGTCAGCATGGGCTGTTAGGAAACCCCTAATGAGGGGTTGGGGATTTAGCTCAGTGGTAGAGCACTTGCCTAGCAAGCACAAGGCCCTGGGTTCGGTCCTCAGCTCCTAATGAGTACCCTGCCCACCTTCCCAGAAGCAAAAGACCATATTGTCCTGGGAAAGGACCCCACCCAACACTCACAACTCAGAGGTGGCTCCATTTGGCCCTGCCCGAAGGGTGAGGACTTCATAGGCCGCACGGGCCCCTAGTCGCCGCCGGAACAGTGAGGTCTGTAGAGATTTCTATGAAGAGGAAAGCTCTGATCACCCAGCTCTGGCATTACTCACGCCTGTCTTCATTCCTGCTCACTGCTCTGGGGAGCGGGATAATGGGGAGCCTGGGGAGGCTCCAAGAGGGGCTGTGAAGCAGCCCCACACTCCTTAGGCATCAGAGGACAATCACACCATTACAGGGGACAGTTCTCAAAGGAGGGAGCCCAGCGACCCTTTAATACAGTTTCTCGTGTTGTGATGACCCCCAACCGTAAAGTTATTTTCAGTAGGAATTTTAATGTAAATATCTGATATGCAGGATATCTTATATGCACTCCCTGCGAAACGGTCATTCATCACCCCACAGGTGGGTTTCGTGACCCACAGGTTAAGAACCACTGTCCTAGGGGCTGGAGAGACGGCTCAGTGGTTAAGAGCACTGACTGCTCTTCCAGAGGCCCTGAGTTCAATTCCCAGCAACCACATGGTGGCTCACAACCATCTGTAATGGGATCTGATATATATATATATATCTTTAAAAAAGAACCACTGCTCTAGGGTCTACATTTCTTCTCTGTGCATTTAGGGGGTGGGTATAACAGACACTCCAGGAGTTGCAGTCTCTAGGTGTTTTCCTCTTGGGCGTGGAAGGGCAGAGAAGGAAACCCTGGGTAACCATAGCAACACCTGTGCTACTGAAACATCCCACAGCAGAGACAGTGTTTCTGAGCTGGTCCACAGAAGGTGGTCACCGGCTTCCCCTCCCGCCAGCATCAGCTGACTCAGGGCCTACTTTGCCTGGCCTCTGAGGCCAGTGGCTCACCATTAGGTAGCCTCGGAACTGATTATAGATGATGGCCGTCAGCAGGTTCATCAGAAACAAGCTTCCTATGAAGGAAAAAACAAAACAAAACAATAAACCTGGCCAGAGGGAAGTGGAGCAGAGCCTGCAGCAGCCAAGAACCACAACCATCCCGGGCTCAAAGGTCTCAGCAAGACCAGCACAATGGCTGGGAGTGACAGGGCCCACTGTCAATGGCCAAACCACCAGGGGGAGTGGGGACGGCATGCTAAGATGAAGCTGGGGTGGGGAGCAGACTGAGGTAAAGTTACTGGTGGTGTCGGTGTATGGACACACACAGGTACAGGACGGGAACTGAGGTGCAGCTATTGGGGTCAAGCAGGCTGAAATGAAGGATGGGTCTGAGGAATATTGAGGAGCCATGTTGAGGAGACAGTGCAGGGCAAAGAGCTAAGGTGAAGCTACACAGGAAGCACCATGAGGTAAAGGTACAGCGTGAGGGGCGGAGGTGAACCTGAGATGAGGTTGGGAGCAGGCTGAGGTGAAGGTTTGTGGAATGAGCTGAGGTGAAGCTGTGAGGAGACGGGCTGAGGTGAAATTACAGGGTGGGGATATACTGAGGGGTCAGGTGAAGGTGAAGGTCTTGGGTGGGGGGTGAGCTGAGGGAACGCTAGAAGGAGAAAGCAGGCCGAGGTCAAGTTAAAGGGAGTGGGGGACGGGAAATTCCAGGGTGAGGGTAGACTGAGGCAAAGTTCCAGAAGCAAGCTGAGGAGAGTTAGAAAGTAGTGGCCAGCTACAGCCAGCCATTCGTGAGGATGGGGATCTTGTCACTCGTGGGTGAGCATGGCCCAGTGCCACACAAACCCACAGGCACTTACCTATCAAGGTGAAGATTATGAAGAAGAGAGCATAGGCCCGGTTCTGGGTATACGCAGGGATCATCACTGAGACAAAGGAAGACCTGAGACTAAGCACAACTGCGGCAGTTGGCCCCATTTCCACCCCAGCCCCTCCTCACCAGACCTCGCAGAACAGCTGAGAACCTCCTGTTCAAAGTCCAATCTCAAACACAGTACCTACGCCTGGGATAGACGCTCAGCTCCCTTCACTGATGGGCCTCCCTGTGACCACACCCCAGACCACACAGCTCTCCCTACAGGGACCCGCTCAGGGTCAGGCTGCACAGCACTTCTGGGATGGGAATCCCAGGCTGCCCTCAGGGGAGGTCGCCAAGGCCGTGAGAAGACCGAAGACCAGAGTAACAGTGGTCCAGGCCACAGTGGAACTCAGGACTGCAGCCTTTCATCCTGGCACAGTCCGGATCGGAGTAGTTGGGAGGACCTGGCATCACCCAACGATGGCCTGGTAAGACCAGGAAGCTCTCACATTAGATGTTCCTGAATGGCATGCACATCACAGTAGACCCAGGCAGTGAGTGGGAGTGAGGCTAAACCCCTAAGAGGCCACCATAGGAACCACTGGCTAACACCATGTCACTATATACTACCAGACACTTTCAGTTTTTCTAAGGAATAAAGAGACAAGAGAAAGGGAATGAAGAAAGAAGGGAACGGAAGGGAGTGGAAGGGAGTGGGGGCCTAGTACCTTATCCCCATGCTAACAAAAAGGACTCACACACTCAGGCCAAACTACATCTCAGCCTCCCAAACCAGCCCTCCCAGGCCAGGTTCCCTGCCCCTCCCAGCTCCCACACACACCATCAGGGTTGTTGGAAGTAGTCAGCAGCACTAGGAGTGAGGTCAGTGCTTCTGGAAGGTTCTGGAAGTAGGTCAGCCTCTCCTTGTTCTGTGCTTCATCCTGAGAGCAGATGAGGTAGCCATCTGGACCTCTGTCCCCCAGCTGAGGTCTTAATCTGATGCACCTTCACTCAGTCCCACAGCCAGGACCATACACAGGGTAAGGGGTGAGGTCAGCACCCTGTATCTGTCTATTACTTCCCAGCAGGCTCTGTACTCACCGTCAGACAAGTCAGGACTCAGGGCCTGCATGCACTTCAGCAGGCTTCCCACCATAATGGCCCATCCAATGAAAACTCTGAGCCAGCCTAGCTGAGCGCAGCAGTCTGGCAGCCAAGCAGGGACCAGCCAGCCTCCTTGGAGCCTGTGGGGCACTGTGTGCACGGTGAGGAAGAGCCAGGGGGTGGGACAGACAGACCCATACTGGAAAGTCTGACCTCAAAGAAGCTGCCACACTGGGTATCTCTGGTGATGTGGGACTCCTGGGAGAGACCTCACTGCTCCTGAAGCAGAGGCCCTAGAAACTCAGAGGCCTTATCCACACATCTATGCCTTACCATAGCAGACAGCCGGGGTAGCCATGCCTGGGCTCCCACCCCCTCCCCTCTCTGCAGAGCCCTGACACAGAGGTATCTGTCTCAAAGTAGCCTCAGCTTCAGACTCCTGAACTCAGGGTTGTCCCTGGAGCCACCTCGTGCCTACCCAACCAGAGTAAACAGCAGGCCAGTGACACACAGCATACACCCAGAGCCAGCTTTCCCCTAAAACAACTTCCAAGTCGAGTCCCCCTGCCATCCACAGGCCGACTCTTCCAGCAGCATGTTTGTCAACCAAGTTGTTTTTATGACATTTATGTCCCACAGCCCTCGTCATTTGTGCTCCTATCCCCTATGGACATGTATACATAGACCCAAGCACTCACTGGACACCAGGCACATCATGGAGACACCTACAAACACAGACATGGAGACACTACACAAAGACAGGGAAATAAAGACACAGACACAGACATGGAGACACACCCAGACACAGACACTATCCATCTTGTCTTCCCCCACCCTGGCAGCACAGCTCCCGTATGTCACCTCACTCTCAGGAAAGCTAGCCATGACCACACCGTCTGTACCCCACAACACATGCTGAGATACAGGACGACCCAGCCTGGCCTGGACATAGCCCTTGTTAAACATTAAGGAGAGACAGAACTTAAAATGGTGCGATCAAGGCAGATGTCCCCACAGATGGACAGGTGGACACTTCCCCCAAGGCAACAAGTTCTAGGGTCACAGCCTCAACTGTGGCTGGCTGGGCTGGGCAGAGCAGAGGCCCAGAGTCAGAGGCCAGGACCTCAGTCAAGGATTTCGGGGGCTTGGAACAAGCCCCAGGAAGGGCAGCCCTGGCTGAGGAGTGGTCAGACTGGAGAGGAACCTATAAGCCACCCTTGGTGAAGGAACCCTTCTGCGTGGTGGAAGCAGCCAGCACAGAGGACAGGTAGGACACAGACGCTGGCAGAGGACAGGCCCTGGGCTTAAGAGGGGTCATGACACCCTTTCCGGTCTGGTACCCTTGGCTACTCAGACTACTACAGAGCAGGCAGGCCTGTGAGCCCCACCTCCAGCCAAGGCCGTGCTTACCTTCTCACCAATGGTGAACAGCAGCATCCCGATTACGGTGAAGACACACAGGTGGATAGTCAGCAGCAGCCCAACACTGGGGGGAAGATGGTGTTGAGCATAGCACAGCATAGGCCACACACCCAGAGAGGTAGGACAGGGTCCCCTCCTCTCCTCAAGCATGGGCACAGGGTCCCCTCCTCTCCTCAAGCACGGGCACAGGGTCCCCTCCTCTCCTCAAGGACGACACAGGGTCCCCTCCTCTCTCAAGCACGGGCACAGGGTTCCTTCTTCTCCTGAGTATTTTCAGCCCTGGTACAGGGACCTGAAGCCAAGCCTACCCTGCTGACTCCTCTATTTGTGGTAGGACGCAACCCCAGGGACATGCCATGGAGGACAGAGGACAGAGGTCACTTCCATCTCTTTGGACTGGACAGGCAGGAAGTCACCCAGGTGGCCTACCAGGAAAGGGACTGGAGGCAGACAGAGGGCATGAGTGACATTTTTACTGGCAGGAGCCAAGAGAGCTTGGGAGGGATCTGGGGAGTTGAAGGCCCCAAGAGCTACAGGGCTTCCAGGCTAGCATAGCTTCACACAGTGTAGAGGAAGCTGAACTGAAGCTGTACAGACAGCCATTGAGAAACGAGCCATCTGCTGAACTCAGCCATTAGGATTAGTCATGGTAGGTCTGAGTCTGAAATGTCTGAACCAGTCTGACCAGGATCCCAAACACCGCCCACTGACCCCTAAAGGATGTTGGGCTGGGAGTACCTAGAGGGCTGCTGTAGAGGAATTTTAATTTAGCCACAGGGCTAATCTGGCTGGAATGCAGAAACACCCTTAATATACACCTTTAAGCCCAATGTAAGTAAGGTTAGTTTACAGAAGGAAGCAGTCATGTTTGAAAGTGACACCAAATTAATTAAGGGGCAGATAAAGTGACAAATCAGAGAAAGTCTTGACAGAATGAATCAGATAGGATAAACCTAACTCTCATGGGAAGAAACAGGAGAGGCAGGTTAAGAGCAGTGCAGGGAGAGAGTGGAGTCCGTCAGCTGAATGCAGTACAGTACAGGTCAGCCCTTGAAGTCAAGAGAAAAAGGAACCAAAAGATTAGAACAAATTACCAGAGTTAGTTGGAGGCTAGAGTTAGTTACTGAGAAGCCGAGAGAAGCCAGACTGAATCAGTCAGCTTGGAGAGGCGTTTGAGCCAGAACAGCTGAGTTGAACCAGCCAGCCAGAGTTCAGAAAAGACGAGCTTATTCAGCAGTGAGCCTCTGAGATGACAATTACATCAGGTGAATAGAAGTTACTTTCTCAGCTGCCCCACCCATCCCCACATAGGAGCAGGCCCATCCTCCGGTCCGGCTGAGCTTGCTGCCCCCATGCTCACCTAGCCATTTCTGGTAGTGACCACCGTATACATTTCAGGGTCTTCTTCATCATAGAGGAATTCTGCAGCAGGAAGAAGGGTCGGAGTAGCCGGCGCACCCGCAGAGACTAAAGAGAACAAGGGGAAACTATGCGCTGGGCCACGACCATCCATGCTTTCCTTCCAGGGATTCCAAAGCCTGGAGAATGGAATAGTCCCTGCCAATCACTCCAGCCATCCTGAGCCTGCTTGTCAGTCATGATGCTGAGAGCTCACGGCCTTCCTCGCATCTTGGCCTGATATCTCCCCAACCCCCACTCACTGTCCTGGGTTGCTGTCCATCACAGCACCTGTCCCATTAGAATTATCTATTGGCAGCCTCTTTCTAGCACCGGGTACAAGCCCACCAGCACCAACACACGACAGGCTGCCAAGGGAGGGAGAGTGCTCACACAGAAGGACCCCAGAACAGGAGCCACAACAATCAGAAAAGCGCTCAGGGCTCTGGACCAATCCCGGTTGCCCTGTCTGGCTCTCATGACTAAGATATCAGTGCCCTTGGCTCCCCAGAACACCATACACCACCCACAGTAGGATCCCAGAATCCCAGGGCTCTCTATCCCTCCTGACCGTCATAACCCCTCCAGGAACCTGGACCACCTGGGTACAGGCATATGTTCAGGGTATAACATACAGGGACCTATCAGCTTCTTATGGTCCTGCTGGCTGCTTGGGCCTATCAATACACAGACTAAGGATGAGAGAAGGTACATCCACGTGACTGTCTCCAAGGCTGGCCACGCACCACATGGAGAATCACAGCCCAGATCTTAGAGTAGAGGCAAGCACCCGGGTAGGGATAGGGGTTGTCATAAGCACCAGAGCCTAGCAGACCTGTGTCATCTGACCCATCCATCAGGAGGACATCATAGGGTAGGAACCAAAGCTGCACACCAGGTGTCTGGTCCTCCCCATCAAGACACCCAGCACCTGTGGAGGGTCCCGCTAGCTGCAGAGGTTCTGAGTGACATGGCAACCTAGCCAGAGATGGACCTTGTGTGGCATGACATCCAAAGGTGAAAAAGTCCCTCAGAGAGAGGTGGCATGCAGGCAGGGATCCTGCTAACTGGACCTGATTCTCAAGAGCAAAGAGTTGTCATGCAAAGATGTGGAGGATTGGGAACAAGGGGTTTGGAGGACATACATGGCCAGGCCCCTCCAAACAGGCACAGACTGCTCAGGGCTCAGGCCCCAGAAGTGTTTAACCAGCATCAACTCAGCAGGTCCTACAAATGCCCTGAGCCTTGGACCCCAGCTACACATGACATGGCCACCAGGACAGGAGTAAAGGCTCTCCCTGGGGCCAATGACACATCCACCATGCAGAAGCAGAGCCCAGTGCAAGGCCCTACATGACCCTGGTGACAGGCAGCACCGTATCCTCTCCCTGTAGCTCTGCTCTGCCCTCCTGTCCATGGTGTCTCCTCAAACACCACCGCCCTGGAGCTTGGAAATGACACAGTGAGCAGTTCCCACTACCTCAGAATGACCCGTGATACTACAAGTCAGAGGAAGCCCCTTATAGTGAGGCCGCCAGATCTGAGGCCTGCCGGAAGGGTTTCCAAGGGCTCAGGCTCAGCTAAACATGATGCTGGGGGTCAGTGACCACATTTCAACTGTTCATTTTACCATGCTGGGCCCTATCGGTCTGGAAGTACCCATTTCCAAAGGCAGAAGCCACCAAGGACACACACTGGCCCCACCAAGTGGGAACCTAACTTGTCTAAAGGGGGATAACTGAGTCCAGGAGACAGGACAGGGCACTAAGGATGTTCCAAGACCTCCAGGAAAGGCTCCAGCTCTGGGGGGTGACGCAGGTGTAAAACATTTGAACAGCATGCACAAGAGCCATAGGCCCTGGCAAGGGATGACACAAAAGTCCTGTATTTAAAAAAATAAAGAACAAGCAACAACAACAACAACAACAAAAACAAAAACAAAAACAGGCAGAACTAAAGGACCCACTTCTAGGGATGAAGGTTTCAGTCTCCATAACAAACCTAGCCAGCTAACAAGCTCTGAGGCACAGGGACAGCAGGGACATTATATAGACTATACAAGGGATATTATAAAGACTAGTTAGATGGCAAAGGCTGCTCTGTGACTGCAGCTCATTCACTGGATAGACTCTGCTTTGTGCATCTTGAGAGCCTCTTTTCTTTGTCTTTCTCCCTCCTGGCACTACATAGGCATCCTTGGTGAAGGTACGGTCGGTGGCTGGCCGAGAGACCCATGGGAAGGCATCAGTAAGAAATGATGGCTATACAACCATCCCCCTCCTGTTCCGGGAAGGCATGGGCACTTCTCCCTCAGTCAGGAGAGGAGCTGCACCTTACGAGGGAGGGTAAGATACAGTCCTGAGTGGACATAGGAGGTGGAAGGTGTCAAATAGCTGTGGAACTGTGCCTCCATCCCCCGTCAGCCTCTGCTGGGTACAGGAGCAGAGACCCACCACCCATGCATCCCCCAGCGTCTCCCTGTAGGGCCTAGGGAAGGCTGCAGGCTGGTGATAAGAGCTACCCTCCTTCCCATCACCAGCTGTCCTTACCAGGCAGGACCAACCCAAAGGTCAGAGAACAAGTCAGCTCTGCAGCCCCACCCCTGGAGTTCCCAGTGTGACTTCCCATCACCCCTCTGGGCTCCACTAAGTCCCCTGCACTAGTGTTAGACCCTCTATTCAATTCCACCAGTGAACCCACCTTCCCAGCACACCCTAACAGACCCATGAAGGCCAAACCAACCTGCTCCTGTCTCTCTGCCCATTTACTAGGGTTCTAAGTGCTTCTGAGGAAGCAGGGCATTGTGGTCAGAGCTGACACAGTAGATGAGGCTTCCTTATGACTGAACTCAAACTGCTCTGGATATGAAACTATGGGCACTGTATGCCTGGGACACCTCTCTTATAAGGGGCCACAGGAGAGTTCACTGAACCTGAAGGACCAAGAGTCCCAATAACTTGGACCCTGCTTCTCGTTCCTCTCACCAATGGGACACCACAGGTGAAAGCTTGGCCCTTGAGCCACAGCCTCTCTCCTTCTGTGACAGCAGGATCCCTAGTAGAGGGAAACCAAAGCCCTCCAAGATATGGGCTCATGGCCACAGAGGGCTCAGCTGCACCTGCAGGTCACACCCACAATGCTGCCTCCGTCTCACAGCCCACGTACCACCTACCTCCTCACAATTGAGGCTCAGCGAAACGATCCAGTCCACCACAGACACAACCAGCACCACAAAGTAGGCCAGCAGCCACAGGTTCTGCTGCAACTGGGCCTGCCCCACCAGGTAGCCCTGCAAGAGACAGGAGGCATGAACAGCAAGCCAGGCAGACATGGGTCTCAGCCAGGCAGAGGACATCAGTACACACACAAGTGTGTGGACACAGAGCGAGGAGTTCCAACAGTCTGGTCTTCACGCACTACTGGTAGGGAACAAAATGTTGAGCTGGGGTCAGGAAGTATGCATTCATGCCAAGGCCAATTGGGACTCACTATGCAACCTCAGGGTGGCACTTGGCCGCTCTGGTATGGTTCCTTATTGGTGACAGTTCCATCAGCTTTGTCTATCTAAGCCATGTGAGCAGGAGAGCATTTTAAAAGACCGGAGGACAAACAGGACACACAATGGGTGGGCTTGGCAGGCACTCCAGGATATGGACTTATGGCCACAGAAGGCTCAATCTAGAAGGTGGGGTCCCCGCCCAACCTGCCCTCTTGATGTCTCACCATCACACTTGCCTCTAGAGGTCACGGCCTATGGATAAAATCATTTGATCTCTTTTACCTTGAGAACACACACATGCACCAGCCATTCAGACCAGTGAATACAAGTTGTCACCAGTTAAAACCCAGAGCTACGCATCGCACCACGGGCAAAGATAGAAGAGATAAGAAATTGCCTTGAGCCCACCAATCAATCAATCAATCTCTCTCTCTCTCTCTCTCTCTCTCTCTCTCTCTCTCTCTCTCTCACACACACACTCACACACACACACACACACACACACACACACAGAGTTGGGGGACCAGCATTCAGTATACTCCTCAGCCCTCACACTTGGGACTACAGGGCAGATGTCAGACAAAAGTACCACCCGACAGACAGGCCATAGGAAGCTAAGGGAATCCAGGGCCCAGGCCAAAGGCTGACAAGGCCAACAAACACTACAGTGCTGTAGGCAGCACACAAGCTGTACTGGGAGGGTCACCTCCATCATCAGAAGAATCTACCCACATACAGAATCCAGTCAGACACACAGCAGGCCCGTGTGGGCGAGACGTCACCTACACTGCATCTAACTCCTCTACTCTTTAGGGATGGTAAGGTGAGCTGTGAGGAGGGACCACCCACAGTCTCCCAGTGGAACTGTCCGAATCCAGCTTCCACACAGGGTCCAGATGTGAAAGAACCCAGGCCTGGATCAGCTAAATGCTACAGTGAGTACAGGAGCTTGTTCCTCAGCCCGAAGGCCTAAGTTTGATCCCCAGAAACCACAGGGTAAATGGAGAAAAATGACTCCCCCCAAGTTGTCTCAGGCCTCCTTACAGGAGTGCACATGAGTCTGTGCAAACAGAAGTAAGCAAACTAAGACAGCACCCACACCCCAGGCCTTTGTTCAAAGTGCCAAAGCTCACTAGCAACCACACAATGAAAGCTCGGGACAACACCCAGAGCTCTGTGGGTAGGACCTGTGTACCACCCACCTCACCTTCACAGAGAGGTCAGCCAGGAAGACCAGCAAGCAGAGCGCCTCGATTGTCTCTGTCAGGCCACAGGGTGGCTGCCAGGGCTGGGAGCGGTAGCGCACATCCGCAGTCCTTGTGAAGGAAGATGGGACCTCCACAAAAGCCAAGGCCAGGATCAGGAAAATGGTGAAGCCCAGCACTCTGGAAAGGAGGCAAGCAGTCAGTGGGTGAGGGGACACTGCCTGTTGAGCCAGGAAGCATGCTGTCAGGAGCACCAGGGTCTAGGGGTAGAAGGCAGAAGCTAGTACTTCCTAGGTATGGCTACCATGCTTGGCCCGGTGACACGGCCTTGCCCAAGACTCAGTGGCTAGGCTGACCCAGCATCCTAAAGGGGAATCTCTCAGTAGCAGTAGCTGTCTAGCCACAGCTGGCTGCCCCCTGGAGGAGGGACCAAGGGTCATCCCTGTGCCCAGGAGGACTGGAAGGATGGCTAGCTCAAGACAGCGTAGGATTGGCCCAGCCCCACCAAGCAGGCCTGCACGGTGGGTTCTACTGGGATGCAGTCTTACCGTTGGCACATGTTTGAGTAATACCAGCGGTAAAGCCACAGTGAGCCAGCGTCCAGACGGTGGTAGATGGATCGGTACTGGAAACAAAGGCATATAAACATGATAGGTCCTCCCCCACACAGTCACACACAGGGCGAGATGAGCAGAGTCCCTCCAGGGCCAAGCAATAGAGCAAAGTGAGTCTGGTCCCTGGGCCAATGCTGCACACATGGTCCCCAAGTGCTATACGCAGAGACGTTTGGGTTGGGTCTCTCCAGAATCTCACACACAGGGATGTGTGTGGTTCTTCCAGTGTTGTACACACAGGACATGAGCGGTGTCTCCCCATGATACACACAAAGGAGCTTGAGTGGGGTCCCCTCTGTGACACACACAGATAGGTATGGGAGAAGTCCACATATGTCTATGCCCTGACTGTATCAGCACACATGGCCCAATGCAGTGCTCCAATCTCCCCAGAGGCAAGACACATCCAGTGAGCTATAGGTAGCCAGTCTGTGTCAGAGAGACAAAGCAACCCCTCACTGGGTCTCAGGATTAGATCAGCACAAGCTGCAGACCTTGCCCAGTGGCGAGAGCTCCCTTGAGATGGGCTAAGACTATGCCCTCCTGCCTCTGCCCAGAGTTTCTCCTCTTCCATGCAAGGACAGTTACACCCTCCAGGATATCTGTATTCACCCTGCAGATGTCTCCTGGACCTCGACCTGGCACAGGGTAGCCCAAGACAGGCTTCAGTATGTGCTAAGCCAATGACCATGATTCCAACACCAAGGAGATGGCCTCCATCAGAGGACAAGAGGAGAGCTGCCTCCATGTGCCTGCCATCGTGTCTATCCTAAACTCAAGGCATTCGCTCAGGACAGTAAGGAACAAAGGGACAGGGCAGACTCCAAGTCAGGAGGGCAGCCACCACACACCTTTATGGCATCTTCAATGAAGACCACAGCCTGGTCTATGCAGAGCTCCTGATCAGCGCCTGCAGGAAGAGGGAACACAGCAGGTGAAGGAATGGGACAGTACAGCCTCACCTCTACAGGATGAGTACACAGGCTGAGTACACAGGGGGAGGGGGGTGTTGGCTGATGCTGTCTGCAGCCAGAGGCCCTTTACTTCAAAGTGGGTCTGTGTCCAGGTCAAAGTCCTGACCAGATAAGAAGCACATACATCATGAGTAAGGACACCAGGCCCAGAGTGAGGCAGCTCTAGTCCACGCCTGCACTGCCCAGGGCACAGCATGTGCACAAGGACACAGAGGCAATGAGTCCTGCAGAATCCCGGCCTCATACTCAGGACTCACAGCCCACCCACCCCTGTCTACTAACTGGGCAAGTGCAGGTACGGTCGCCCCTGTCAAGTAAATGCCAGTGGCCACCTATGTGGTTCCCAAGTGGATGCCATGAGGCAAATGTGGTGCGGGAGCCCCTGGTGCTCAAGTGGGCTCCCAGAAGGGGCTGCTGACTGCTCTGGTAGTCCATGCCACCTCTGCCTCCTGTTCAGCCAGCATCCTCCACTGTGAGATGGGGTAACCTCTCTACAGTGAGCACAAGATTTCAGACCAACCGGGGAACTAACAGTCAGACCCAAAGGCCTCGTTCTCACTCTCCAGCCAATACTAATAACCACTTAGATCTAACTCCCTCCCACCCCTACCTCAACCCCTCTCCTCAGGACCAAGTAGCCCCCAAATAACCCTGAGCAGAGGAACTAGGGGACTGCTCACCCCAACAGTTCACACCACCCTTGGAAACAAGGTGAAAACTCTGGCTTATCTCAGTTTGTAGTTCTGTTTTTTATAAAATCTGGCCTCGTGGAACTCACAGGAACCGTGCCCTGCTAAGAACAGAGCCATCATAGCAAGAAACCCTAAGACCAGCACACAGACATGGACAGAGCCCCGGGGGCTGCCTACACTGTGTGCCCTCTGTCTCTAAAGAGCCACCTGCTCCAGGTCTTGGGGCTCACAGAGCAGAGGCAGTACACCCCAGAGGATGACCAGAGTTGCACCTCAGTCTGCTGCATGCACCTAGCCATGCTACAACACCCTGTCAACCAGGACCTCAGTTTCTCCACGTGTATGCTGTGATGGTTTGTATGTGCTTGACCCAGGGTGTGGCCCTGTTGGAGTAGGTGTGCCAATGTGGGTGTGGACTTAAGACCCTCATCCCAGCGGCCTGGAAGCCAGTACTCTGCTAATAGCCTTCAGATGAAGATGTAGAACTCTCAGCTCCTCCTGTACCATGTCTGCCTGGATGCTGCCATGCTCCTGCCTTGATGATACTGGACTGAACCTCAGAACCTGTAAGCCAGCCTCAATTAAATGTTGTCCTTATAAGAGTTGCCTTGGTCAGGGTGTCCACAGCAGTAAAACCCTAAGACATATGCCCATAAGGGTTATCCTAAGGATACCCTAAATGTTTCTAAGACAGTCGCTGAGGGTTGTGAGTGCAGGCACTCCCAGTTTTCCGGAATGACTATGAACGAGAAGTAATACTGCTGTGTTCCCAGCATGGCAGAACTGAAAACCGACTGGCCCAGTAAGAAAGCAGCTGAGGGCAGCCTGAGAGAGCCTGGAAGCCTAGCCATGCCAGAGGGAAGGCAGAGCGGGCATGAAGCCATGAACCACAAAAGCTCCTTCCATTTAGCCTCTGGCTGCTATCGTGTAAGATCCTGGGTCCCGCAGCAAGTTCACCCAGGCGGCAGGTACCTGAAGAAGGCCCTTCCACTCATACCTGAGCATCCTTCCCACCCTGCAGTAGCCAGCGGGGACTTGTCACAACCTCTAGGAAGCATGTCCTGGGTTACTGGGGGTCCCCAATGCTCAGAGTTCATATTATACCCCATCCTGTTACTTGGTATCTCATTCTGCCCACCCACTCCCTTTCCTGCTGCTTTGCCACAGTACCCCACCACGCCACACATTCTGAACTTGACCCTGCCGAGGCCTAGCTCTCCAGAGCCCGTAAGACCTCACTGCAGTTGTCTACCAGAAAACCTTCCTCCTACTTGAGAGTCATGAGACTGCCCTGGGCTCATGACTCTAGGTGACAAACACCTACCTGTTCATACCTATAACCACAACCATCGGGGCCAGGGGGCTTCCGCTGTACACACAGGGTCAGAATGAGGGAAAGTAGCAGAGGCTCAGACAGTGTCCCCTACGATATCCTCTACTCCCTGACAGCCAGGTCTAGGCCTGCTCTCTCATTCTATGCAGCCATTCGAGATCCCTATCCCGCTTGCTGTGTGACCTTGACAAGCCCCTCACCTTTCTGCACAGGTTCCTCCCCAACCTTTCCCAGCAGAACCCACAGATGAAGGTCCTCTGCTTTGTAGTTAGTCCATAAAGCCCATAAATACCAAATCATCTTGTTTTAAGCAGTCAGGAATAAGCTAAGAACCACTCTATGAAGCCTTTGACAGAGGCCAGTCAGGTGAGCCTGGTTTAGCAGGACACAACTACAGCGACCCCTGGGATCCCTGGAGAGGCCTTCAGCAACAGCTACCCCCTCTGAGAGTTTATCACAGAGCAGCCAAACTCAGAGCCTAGAGACTCTCTCACCCACGGGATGCTGGCCCGGAGACTGAAAGCTCCACTCTCGTAGACAGCACAGCCCAGGAGATGCAAATACAGAGAGTGTTGTCTGGGTTCTCAACAGCCCGACCCAAACCAGGGTGTGGACAAAGAGCCTCCAGAGTTTCTCAGGCGACACTGCCCAGCCTTCCCACAGTCTCTCATGTGACAATGCCCAGCATTGAGTCTCGCCTCAACAGAGAAGACTAACCCTGTCAGTTCTCCATTCTGCAGGGCACCGCTGTCCTGGACATCTGTCAAGACCCACACACCAGACTCCACAGAATCTCTCTTAGGATCCTCAAAATGTGTCCCCTACCCCACCAGTGTGTCACTACCCCCTTTTATTGAGACTCAAACTAAGTAATCTGCCAAAGACCCACACCCAGCAACTGGCAGCTCCAGAAAGGTCCCCAGATGTCATCACGCAAAGCATGTGTCCCCTGAACCATATGCCCTGTTCCTGTTAAGGGGTCTCAACACAGAGAGGGAAGGGGATGGCTGAGTGGTCACCTCAGTGTCTCCTATTACCAATCCTGTGGCCTCACTATTCAATGAAAAGGCACGTACTATGGGGTAGACAGGTGCGTGCCCCACCTGCTATGGTTGGTACTATGTGCCAACCCAGTCTGCTCCCAAATAGGAGAGGAAAGGAAGTCCAAAAAGGGAAGTTTGAATAACCAGACCAGAACACACAGGGCAGTGACCACACCAGAAGTCAGGGTTGTGACCTTAAATAGGTCATAGGTGAGGAGGGCGTGCTCGCTTGCGCTCTCGCTCGCGCTCTCTCTCTCTCTCTCTCTCTCTGTCCCCCCCCTTCCTTCTCTGTCTCTGTGTGTGTGTCTCTCTGTCTGTCTCTCTCTGTCTCTCTCTGTTCTCTGTCTCTCTGTCTCTCTCTCTGTTCTCTCTACCTATCTCTGTGTCTCTGTGTGTGTCTCTCTCTCTGCCTCGGTTTCCTCATGAAGATGCCTGGGAAGCTGACTCCACTCTCTCTGGGCTCAGCAATGTCCCTGACCAAGGAAAGGAAAAGGAAAGAAAACCCTGAGACACTAAACGGAACAGGGAAGGAAGCCACCCTGGCCTCAAGACACCAGCTTCAGCCCCTAGCAGCCAAAGCTAGGGTGTTCCAGAGAGTGTTCGGCCACTTACTGCCTGGGGACCATGGGCTGGAGAACGCTTCTCTCTCTAAGCCTCAGTTTCCCATGGAAAGAATCTAGAGTGGTGGTGCTGTAACCCCAACACTTGGGAGGCGAAATCAAAAGGATCTGGAGTTCAAGGCCAGCCTGGCTACTTGAGACCCTGTTTCAAAAAGTAAGAAGAAAAAAAGAAAAGTAAAAGTGAAAGTGCCACCTCACTCACCAGAGTGGGCCTGGCCACCACCTCGGTCCTGGCCCAGAAGGGGCTGCGCTTCTGCCGCCATACCACCTCTATCACCGGCCAGACCGGTCCCCGAAGCGAGAGCCCGGCGTTCCGGAGGAGGAGCGACCTCTCTGTGATGACTCCCAGCGACACCCAATGAGAACGGAGAGCTAGTGCTGGAAGGCGGAAGCAACAAGCCCCTCCTCCAATGGGTGGAGCTCCGCTTCTTTGCAGAGGGGAGGGGCAGAAGAGTGAGAAGGAAGTTTTTTTTAAACAATGCAAATTACTACTATTCCCCCCCAGCCCTAGGAATGTCAGGAGACTTTTCTAGAGAGTGCTGAGAGTGAGTAAGTGAGTGAGTGGGTGAGTGAGTGAGTGGGTGAGTGAGTGACTGACTGACTGTGACTGGCTAACTGTGACTGACTGACTGACTGACTGACTGACTGTGACTGACTGACTGTGACTGACTGACTGTGACTGACTAACTGTGACTGACTGACTGACTGACTATGACTGACTGACTGACTGGCTGACTGTGACTGAGTTTGCTTGCTTGCTTGCTTGCTTTAATTTTGAGTGCCTTATAACAAGCCAAGCAAGCTCTCAACCCCCAGCTACACCCAAAGCCCAGAAGTGTTTAAGCAAGCATTTTGTATGACTCACAGCCCAGAAGTGTTTGAGCAAGCATTTTGTGTGTCTCTGACACATATGAGTACTGTGTACAAGAGAATGACCACAAAGGTCATCCCCCACAAAAACAAATCTTAAATTTCTCCTCTGAAAATAGGCTAAAGCTTGAAACTGAGCATGTTGCTGCGCAGACATGGAATCCCAATACTACAGGCAGAAGGGACAGGATTGATACCAATCTGGGAACAGCCTGCTACTAGTTAATTCCAGCAGAGAAAGAGAGAGAGAGAGAGAGAGAGAGAGAGAGAGAGAGAGAGAGAGAGAGAGAGAGAAGCTGAGACAGAGACAGCTGTTATCTGTTGCCTGTCAGTCTGGGAGGTCAGAAGTCCAAAGATAGGGGTATTTCTTGAGGCCTGAGAGACTGAAATCAAAGTATGGCCACTCTACTGGGATCTTTTTAATTTTTTTCTTTTATTATTATTGTTGGTGGTGGTGGTGTGTGTGTGTATATATGTTCATGTCCATGACTGTGTGTATATGTATATGTGTGTATGACTGTGTAGTGTAGGCATGTTCAGACATACCACATAGCTAGCACATGTGAAGGTCAGAGGACAACTTTCAGGAGGCTGTCTTCAGCCTCACTATGGGATATTCTTCAGAGACTGAGAAAAAAACCCACCTTGGGCCCAGGAAACAGGCTGAGTTAATTTCCTTGAAGCTTGGACTGAGAGCCATGCTTACACACTTGCTGGATGTATTCCTGGGGTGCTTGGGATGGCTCCTGGGGTCACTATATCCCTCCCATACGCACCCTCTTCACAGCTGCAAGCACGGATTGAATGCCCAGGTTCCAAATGTGCCACCTCCACATTCGGCCCAAGACCTACTCCTCTCTGACTCTGCTTTGCCCATCCCCACAGGTTTGTTCCCTGGGGAGGGCAGTTAATGCACGTACATCAGCGGTGGTGGCTCAGGGCCTTTAATCCCAGCCCTCGGGAGGCAGGATCTCTAAAAGTTTGAGCCTTGTCTAGAGTTCTAGGACAGCAAGAGCTACACACAAAAAAGCCCTATCTCAGAAAAACAAAACAAAACAAACAAACAAAAAGCCACATGAGCCATAAGGTTTACCATGTTTAAGTCCAGAGCAGCCGTGTGGAGCCACTCACAATACTGTACTGGGGAACACTCCACTGTCTCACGCTCCACTCCTCTGGAGATACTGAAACTATCCTGTTTTCAAACTGACAGTCGTTTATCATTTAATGGCATTTATTTATTTATTTACTTCAAGCACATCTTGCTGAGTTGCCCAGGCTGACCTCAAATTTACAATACTCCTGCCTGGATCAAGGGTAATCTCTGTCTCTTTAAAAATTTTTTTTTTCATTTCGACGTGTGTGTGTGTGTGTGTGTGTGTGTGTGTGTGTGTGTGTGTGTATTTAAAAAAAACCCATCTAATTTAATAGAAGCAAGGTCACAGGGTAAAAGCCTTATGTAACCCAGGCCACTGAGGTAGTTCCCCAGTGAAAGCACTTGCCATCAATCTGAAAACCTAAAGTTGACCCCAGTACCCATATCCCATGTGGAGGAAGGAGAGAAAGAGCTCCTGACAGTGACCTTCTGACCTCTACTCTCTCACACACACAGAGGCACTCACATGCATACAAAATAAATAAATCAAATTCAGTTTCAGAGATGATATTTTCTGGAGGCTGTCTCCATGGCTAAGAGCACTTGCTCTTTCAGAGGACCTGCTGTCCAAGCACTCACCTACCAACCACTTGTAAATCCACTCCCAAGACATCCGAGGCCTCCTCCGACCTCTGGGAGCACTAGGTACATGATGCACACACGGACGGACAAAACACTCAGACAGAAAATAAAGGGATTTTTTAAAGATTTATTTATTTATTTATTTATTTATTTATTTATTTATTTATTTATTTAATATGAGTACACTGTAGCTGTCTTCAGACACATCAGAAGAGGGCATCGGATCTCATTACAGATGGTTGTGAGCCACCATGTAGTTGCTGGGATTTGAACTCAGAACTTCTGGAAGAGCAGTCAGTTCTCTTAACTGCTGAGCCATCTCTCCAGCCCGAAAATGAAGTTTAAAGATGAAATTTTCCATAGATAGGATGGACCAGTGCTCAAATTAAAAAAAAAAAAATGTCGGGGTTGGGGATTTAGCTCAGTGGTAGAGCGCTTGCCTAGAAAGTACAAGGCCCTGGGTTCGGTCCCCAGCTCCAAAAAAAAAATAAAAAAATAAAAAAAAAAAATAAAAAAAATAAAAATGTCGACAAGAAGCTGGTACTGTAGCTCGGTAGTGTAGCGTTTGCCTGGCATGAATATGATTATGAATGTGCCCCTGGGCGTGAACCAGCATACCCCCCAAAACAACACACACACACACACACACACACACACACACACACACACACACACACACACACACACACACACACACACACACACACACACACACACACACACACACACACATATATATACACACACATACACACACAGATATACACACACACATGCACGCACACACACACACATGAGACAGATGCAAATTAGTTCCACAGAGCCCATCAGTCCACAGACATCAGATGATCAGTTCTAGAAGTTCTCACAGGTCAGGGCTGGTCCTGAGCAGCCCTGATTTCCTGGGGACCCAACCAATTTTTATGTGTGACTCTACTATGCCCAGCTTATATAGCACAAATGGGGCTAGACCAGGGACCGGTCTACTCTCTGGATGCCCCATGGTGCCCTGACACCGTTTACCGTTGCTAGTGTACACTCCGCAGGTAAAGTCTCAGTCACACAAGATGGTCCCACCTCACATGCAAACCTCAGGCTTTATGGGTGTCAGGGCAATTGGTTATAAACATAGGATGCCCCCACACCCATTCTCAAGTTTAAAAAAGAAAGACAAAGAAAAGAAAGCTAGAATGGCTCACAGAATTAAGGGAGACATTTAACTACTGCTGGTATAAGTTATTGAACTACATATGCCTTGGGGAGTGGTCTATGTGCACCTGAGTGCAGTGCCTGAGGACACCAGCAGAGGGCATCAGATCACCAGAGGAGGACAAGCCATCCCTAAGCCTGGAGTTACACTTGGGAGCTACAGATGAGGGTTAAAGGGAACTGAACTCAAGTCCTCTTCAGCAAGAGCAAGAAGAACAGGAAGTGCTCTTAACCACTGAGCCTTCTCTCCATCTCCTACTATCGGTTCATTACAAAGCTCAGGACTCAGGCACAGCTCAAAGGAAGAGGTGCACAGGTGCGCTGCCTGACAGGGGTCTCTGTGCTTTCTCAAGACACATCACCTTCCTGATGATTCCAAGGTTTCTTGATCAAGCTAGGAGTCTGTGCCTACTGTTCAGGATTTTTAAAAAGGTTTCTGTAAGTAAGCCCGATAATTAGATGTCAGTCATGTTGACCTAAGCCTGTAGTCACCAGGCTGATCCCTCTGGCAATCACACCCTACCCTCAGAAGCATAAAGTCAAGGATGATAGAAGGGGCTTAGTATGAATACCAAAGTCTGTGCCCAGCTTGTAGGGGAGTTAGAAGCCAGGAACTAGATTAACAGGAGACAAATATATTTTCTGATTATGGCATAATTCTGCATGGCGGCTCTGGGGAGGTCCTCTTCATCCCCATTCCATGGTGATTAGCTATACTGAGTCCCTTCTGGATTGGCCACCAAAGGCCTAGTGTCTCTTCATACTCAGTTACCAACAAGGCAGCCAGCTCTATCAGAAAGAGCCCAGGACATAATTACAGCCCTTCATAACCTAATCAGAGAAGCAAGAGAGGTCACTCTCGATGTGTCCTATGAACCAGTAAGATGCAAGTCAGCAGGTTCTGTACCAGATCCAGCCCACCCTTAAGGGATGTAATTACTGGGACCTGGAGTGTAAGACAATTCATCAAATTTGATAGAATCTTTTCTATCAAATACTATAAAACTTATTATGTTCAAGACAAAGAATTAAAGGGAAGCAGAGGCAGGTGGAGCTCTGTGAGTTCAAGGCCAGCCTGGTCTACAGAGTAAGTTCCAGGGAGGCCAGGGCTGTTATGTAGACAAAACTCTGTCTTAGAAAAACAAAACAAAAGACAAGGAATTAAAATCTTTTTACCTTCCTCGCCTTGTAAGACTTTTATGCAAATATTTTAATCATCCCACCTGGCGAAAGCTTTGTTTACACAGAGATCAATGACTGCACTGTTCTGGGAATCTGATGGTCTGGAGCCCTGCACCAACTCTTTTCAGACTAGCCAATCGAATAAGCCCGTGAGGTTGGACTTTAGCGATGGAGAAAAGACACAGCCCCCACACGAGTTAGAATAAAAACCAGATGTACACTCTGGGAGAGATGGCTCAGAGGTTAAGAGCACTGGCTGCTCTTCCAGAGGTTCTGAGTTCAATTCCTAGCAACCACATGGTGGCTCACAACCATCTATAATGAGATCTGGCACCCACTTTTGGCGGTGCAGAACAGAACATTGTATACCTAATAAATAAGTAAATCTAAAAAGATTTTTAAAAAGCAAATCAAAAACAGATGTACTTCCTTTCTCTGTGTGTCCACTCTTCCCAAGTGTTCCGTCTTGAAGAAGAGGCAATGTTGCCTTGTCCAAGCACTTTGGTTGGATTTTTTCTTTGTGGTTGATCTTTTTTCTTTATGACCCCAAACTTCTTTCTTTCTTTCTTTCTTTCTTTCTTTCTTTCTTTCTTTCTTTCTTTCTTTCTTTCTTTCTTTCTTTCTTTCTTTCTTCCTTCCTTTCTTCCTTCCTTCCTTCCTTTCTTTCTTTCTTTCTTTCTTTCTTTCTTTCTTCTTCTTTCTTTCTTCCTTCCTTCCTTTCCTGCCTTCCCTTCCCTTTCTTCCTTCCTTCCTTCCTTCCTTCCTTTCCTGCCTTCCCTTCCCTTCCTTCCTTCCTTTCTTCCTTCCTTCCTTCCTTCCTTCCTTCCTTCCTTCCTTCCTTCCTTCCTTTCTTTTGTTGAGACAGGGTTTTTCTGTGCAGCCCTGGCTGTCCTGAGACTCACTGTTGTCCACACTGGCCTCTGTTCAGATAACCCACGCATACTCTATCAGCTGACCATGAGGTGTCTCTTTCTCAACTGTTTATTGCTGGGCCGGGCGGGAGCCAAGCTGGCAGGATATGTAAATGTTTGCTGCTTCCTCACTTGTCCAAAGAGAAAGGTAAGCTGCTGTGGGTAAGGTCCTGCAGCCTTCAGAACCAACTGGGTGGGTAAGGAGTGTGGTTTTTTGCATGATAAAGAGCCAGTTTGTTGAGCTCCAGCAGAAGGATCAAGAGGGGGACAGAGGAGGAGGATGAGGAAACAGAGCTGGGCAGGAGCCCTTGTAGCCAGGACACATCGAGAAGTCAGGTTAAGTTTGGCTGGATTAACTGAGGGACTGCCCCAGCAAGCAGGCCAATAGCTTTATACTACACAGATATCTTTATTATTAAACTTCAAGTGGGTCCCCCAAAAGGCCTTAAGCTCAGAAATCTACCTACCTCTGCTTCCCAACTGCTGGGATCAAAGGCGTGTGTCGCTATGCCCAACATATTTCTAACATAGGGTCCTTGGGGATTCTCTTAGCCTGTGTTGCTATAACTGATTGAGGCTGAATAATAAAAAAGACTTCACTTGGCACAGAGGTGTCACAATGCTGGCATTCAGGAGACAGAGGCAGGAGAATTCAGTTTGCTTACCCACACTTGGGGCCATCTCTGAGTTGCTGATAAGGGAACTGAGGCTGGGGGTAGGGGGCTCTGTATGGTTCCCGCCCAAGGCTGGATCATCAGATACTGGAACAGCGTCCCACAACAGACTCAGCCTTCCACCCACGGCGCCGACAGCCACAGGCTCAGCGGGTGAGCTGCTGACAGAGTGACACAAAGGGCTGTCCGTAGACACAGCGGGATACCGGTGTGCTAGGCCAGATGAGGTGTTCAACAGCCTGAACCAGGAGAAAGGGGGCCTTGCTGGAAACTCCCTTCCCTGAGCTCCTACCCCTGGCCCTAGGCATGCAAACAGAATAGGAGATTCACACGGGGATCCGGCCCTCTCCTCCCTCCCATAAAGCACCAAGAGCCTGCGGGTACCACACACTGAGCCTGCCTCTGCAAAAAGCTGCATTTCCCAGCAGTGTTTGTGGTCTGGGGCCTTGGGTCCTGCAGTGAAGAGAAACCACCTCTTGGTGGAGACACTGGCTTGAACTCAGTCCCTCTCAGAGTCACTGCAGGAATCTCGCCGGACAAATGCCAACCTTCCCTCCCAAGAGCACTAGAGTCTGGGCCAACCGTGGCTGGAAGTCAGAAATACAACATCAGCTTCCTGACACTGCCTGCGATGCTACTTGAAGTGTGCCCACCACAGTGCCCTGGTTTTAAGGAATCCTCCAAATATAGAACCAAATCCTGAATTCCTCTCATCCCCCAGCTTGGCAAGTGTTCTTGAAGAAAGCTTTAGGGATCCAGGGAGGCTGACGGGCAGGGACCTTCCAAGGGGACCTAAGCATCCCCATGACGTGGCCTGACAGGCTGACGTCCAAACCACTGGTCCATCCTACCCAGGCACACCAGGACCTCCTGCACCACACACTGTGGAACTGGGTTTCGTGGTTGGCCTGAACAACAAGCATGTGCCTACATGGATTTGAACAGCTACTTTAATGGATCTTGTTGATTGTGTTAAGTTTCAAACAAGTGGCTGGGCTGCCTATTTAACATATCAAAGCACACTTGGCACCCAGGTTCTCCTGGTACAGGATATGGTTGGCATACCCCACCCTCAACTCTGGACCTCCCAGCCCGGTGGATTGGCAGCCCATCCCCCAGAGGCTCTTTCACTCTTCCCTATTTAATCCAGACAGTTTTGTTTACCATTCCTCCCTGTCCCTTTCTCTGTTCTCTCCCCCTCTTTCTGCCTCGCTGCGACTTCTCTATCCTTGTCCCCTGAGACTGATGAACTCACCTGGGAACTAGTCCCAAATAAAAATGCTTTTACAATTTTAATTAGGCTTGAATTGGCTTATTATGTCAGCGGAGAAACCTATTACATTCATTCACTATTTACACGTGTATTTATTGAGCACCAGGAACTATCCTATGCACCATTGAATGACGCTTCAAGTGCAACAGCATCAAGTGGTTTCTACAATCATCCGGGAGAAAACACACATCGCCTGCCTTGTCAGCCACAGCCTGATACCTGGTAGACCCTCAATTCCACACTCATAAACTGAGAGCCACAGCGACGGAGGACTGCCATTTTACAGAAGGGAGGCACACCTGTGGGGCCTCCGTCTCTAAACCCATTCTCCCTGCCCTCCTTCCCTTCACATCCATCTCAGGGCAAACAGTAACGAAGAGTTCTAAAACCATAGTTTCAAGCCACATTGTAGAATATGCCTATAATCCCAGCATTCCGGAGGCTGAGACAGGAGGATTACCAAGAGCTCCAGTCTTGTTCTACAAAAGAGAGCAAAGACATAGAACAGGGACTGGGGAATACAATTGGTAGCGTCTTGGCATCTCAAGATGTGGTTATGTGGCCATGTGGTTCTCAAGACCACATAACCAGGTATAGGAGCACACGCCTGTAATGCCTGTGCCAGGAGGATCAGGAGTTTCAGGTCATCTCCAGCTACACAGGGAGTTAAAACTAGGCTGGACTATATGAGATCCTGCCTCACAAACTAATAATAATAGCAAAATATAAAAGAAAGCATACACCCTTCTCTAAGGCCCTGTCTCACTTAAGCCTTTAAACTACCCCCAGAATCAGCCAGAGATGATCCCTCTGCCACATTTGAAGAAACTGAGGCTGAAATGTCCCTGTGTTTCACATAGAGAGTGATGGATCCGCAGGCCTAGTGTAGCCTACACCTGTGGTGTCTTAGAGTTTTACTGCTGTGAACAGGCACCATGACCAAGGCAAGTCTTATAAAGGACAACATTTAATTGGAACTGGCTATGGATTCAGAGGTTCAGTCCAGTATTCTCAAGGCAGGACCATGGCAGCATCCAGGCAGGCATGGCGCAAGAGGAGCTGAGAGTTCTATATCTTCATCTGAAAGCTGCTAGCAGAAGGCTCAGTTCCAGCCTTGGGTCTTAAAGCCAATGTCCACAGTGACACACCTACTCCAACAAGGCCACATCTGCTCCAACAAGGCTCTACCACCAAATAGTGTCACTCCCTAGTCCGAGCATACACGAGCCATTACACGTAAGAAGAACATTTAGGTTGGGCACAGAACCCAGAGTGGTGTTGGTGAACAAACTCATACATCCCTGACCCAAGGATTGACCCTTGTCCCTGGGGACTGACCCCTGGGAAAGCCAAATCCTTCCCAGGCCAAGCCTGGGCTGTGCTTGCTATTTTGGGTTCTTTCACCCATGACACTAGCAATGGGAATCTGGGAGACACCAAATGGCTTATTTTGTTGGGAACTAACTGATAAGTAGCAGCCAAGGAGAAAGGAAGGGACAGGCATCTCCAGGGTCAGGCCGGAGTGCCAAGGGCTACAGGACAGCACTGAGGGGACACAGAGGGGACACTGAGGGGGGTATGGGAAGAGTAGACATGGGAGCTGACAGCGGGAAAGAATCAGCATCAAGTCAGACCCTCTTCCTCCACACAAGCACATGCCCAGCTCAGAAGGCTTCACACAGCAGGAATGCTGGTAGTTAGGGGAGGAGGGAGCCAGGATGGGCAGCTGGGTAAGCCTCAGAGCTGTGGATTCCTGACTGTGCCTGAGGGACACTGGTATAGGCTGAACATGCTAGGAGCTGTAGGGACAGAGATTCCAAGAAAGGTCTGAGCTTATCACCGACTCCTAGAGCAGTGGTTCTCAACCTGCAAGTTGCAACCCATACAGGGTTGCATATCAAATATCCCACATATCAGATATTTATATTATGGTTTGTAACAGCAGCAAAATCACAGTGATGAAGTATCAACAAAATACTTTAATGGCTGGGGGTTACCACAACTCAAGGAACTGTATCAAAAGGTCGCAGCATAAGGAGGGCTGAGAAACCACTGTCCCAGAGAAAGAGGTCACTGGTACCTGTCTGAGTGCATGCTGTCCAGCTGAGGCACAGGTTAGAAGAATACTGTCTTGGAAATAGCTTTAGAGGTGGCCCACCTATGCATGTTACCACTGCTGTGCACTGCAGGCGATCCCCGGGCAGGTGGGAAGACATCATCAATGTTGGTCGATTTGTTAGAGCCAGAGCTTGGGCCTGACAGTCCTGGACAAGCCAGGCTCCGCCCCTCCCTCAATAGGCAAAAAAAAAAAAAAAAAGGCAGAGGAAGGATGTGGCCACATTGGGAAAAGGAACAGAGAGTCCAGTGGCCTCTTGAAGTCCATCTTTGTGGCCCTTGCGAGGCTCGGACTTAAGTAGAAGGCAGGAGGTTTGCATAGCAAGACTGTCCTGGTTGAGGATTGAGGGTCATCGTTGAGGACTATCTTGGTCCTGACCATCATTGTCATCTTGGTTTCAATTTCTGTTGTGAGACTGACAAATTGTCAGACTGTGCAAATTCTTTCTGTCTTCCCCCTGGCTGGCACCAGGCTGCAGCCATTCCATTTCTGAGCATGAGACTCCCCAAGAAATTTCAGTAGTCTGATGATCAAAGGATGGGGCGCAGATGTCTCTTTAACACATCGACTTCATTCAGCACACACCTTATGTCCTAGCACTCAGAGGGCAGAGGGTGCCCTGGTCTACGTAGTCAGTTCCAGGACAGCCATGGCTACATGGTGAGTTATGTTTAGACAAAACAAAACAAAACACAACCATCAGATATCTTTATTCCTGCTAGAAAGGACATCACCTTGTTCCCAGCTATGGACAGCTCTGTGCTTGCATGGACACCAATCAGTGGCCTCTACCTCCAGGAGTGCAGGGCAAACTCCAGTTGTCCCCAGTTTCCTTGTTCTCTGAGCTCCTGATGTGACCAATGTGT
>NC_046155.1:4337288-4437288 GCF_011064425.1 Rattus rattus | reverse complement strand
CAGTTGAGGACAGCCTGGACTACATAAAACTCTATCTAAAAATTAACTAATTAAAATTGTCTCCTTTTGACTGGAAAGGGACAGGAGACACCTATGACAGGGGGTTCCAAACCACGTGGACAGAACATTAAGAGCCAGGATGGCTCAGTGGGTAGAGGTGTTTGCCACCAAGTCTGACGACCTGCGGGCTCTGTCACTTGGACCCGTATGGTAGAAGGAAGGAGCTGATTTCCTCAAGTCATCTTCTGACCTCCACAAGAGTGCCGCAGCAACCACACAGGGCAAATTAATACAAATATAATAATTGTTTACAAAGCACAAAAGCATGTCCCCTAGACCCTGTCTGTTCACCCCAAGTCTACACTCGTGTCCTGACTGAGTGAATGAATGATGCCAATCACTTGGCAACAATGATTGGCTTAATGCCAGTCAAGGGCATGAAATTTTGAGGTCCAATAAGGGCAGTTCTCCCAGGCATCCAAGCCCCAGAAGAAACCCCCCAAAGTAAGATGTGATTTCCCAGGGTCTTTAATGACTGGAGGCAGCCATGGGACCCCCTCATAGGGCAAGGTCCTCTCTACTGTCCCTTATGGGAACCTAGCCTCTGGACCTCCTCTGCACACGGCCTCAGACCCGTTTCTGCAGGAAGACACAGGTGACTGCTGTAGATTGTTTGTAGGACTCATGCTAAAATGGTCACCCCTAGTGACTAGGTTAGAAACATGCAATCTTCCTGAAGGGGATGAATGTCCTCAGGAGAAGGACCTCAGAGAGCTTATGGTCCCTTGCCGTGAGGACTCGGCCAGCAGGCATGTCTGTGATTCGGGATGAAGATCAGTGTCACCCGTCTGCAGGGCTCAGGGAAAGAAGCCCCAGGTGCTCACGAACACGGGGCGTGGCCTTCTGTGGGCCCACAGCAGCCCCAGTGGACAGGTCAGTGACTCCAGGGACCCTGCACACTCAGGGTAAGACGAGCTCCCTCTAATAAGCACCTCACTCTTGTTTGTCAAAGAAACATATTTCCATACCAAATAAGGCCGCGGGCTCCACAGCCTCTGCCCACTTCACACAATTCCTTTTAAGTGTCCAAGCGCAATTATACTTGGCCAGTGCTGGGATCAGGCCTCCCCCGGGTTCCCAGTGTAAACAAGTGGCCCAGCTGGGACACAGCTGCCTGCCCCGGAGAAGGAGGCCGGGTCACCATCCTCCCTGCTGCCTGCCCAGCCTCTCTCAGCCTCTAGAATCTCAGAAAAATCCCTGCCCACACCTCCCCCCAAAAGTCCCAGGAAGCCAGCTGGCCTCAAACAGGCAACCGTCCAAGGCTCCCTGCTCTCAGGTTCCTTTGGTGCAAGGGACAGAGAGGTTTCTCCATGGGCAGGAGGAGGAGGCTCCAGCACAGGTGCAGGGAGAGGTCTATTTCTGGGCTCCCTGTAAGATGCCCACAAGGCACAGCTCCCCCAATCTGGGCACTGCTCACTCCCATAGGAAAGTGTGGCATTCCCTCAGGCTTCTTGGGTCATGAGAAAGTTGGCCCAGGGCAGAAGGAGGCCTCAGCACCCCACCCTCATGGCCAACCCTCTGCTCCCTCCGTACCCACCCAGGCTTCGGCTCCATTCCCTGGCCACTAACTTTTTCCAGGACCCCTTCTCTGGGGGCAGAGTGACTCATCTTCACGGAGAAGCTCACGCACCAGGCATGATTGCTCGCCAACTTCCCTGCTCAGCCCAAGCAAGCAAGGGCTGTGATTTTCCATTTGCGACATCTGATTGTTATTAGGGCTGGAGAGAAGGGAATTCCTTGTTCCACAGGCCCCAGGAGGCCCCCAGGAAGGTTCTGGGGTGGCAAGGGGGACGGGTTGGTGCCATCTGGGTTGTGTAGCCTTCTCTCTGCCAATTCTCCACCACTCTCCATAGGGGTCCCTCGCCTGCTGCCTCTTGGCTTCTCTGTGCTAGTCCCTCAGTCAGTTCAAACAACGGAGAAGACATTCTTCTACCACCTCTCCACGGTCACCACACGCCCTGAAATGCCCACTGGAAACAAGCTGAAGGCACCAAGTGAGTGAACAACCCGCAGCTCCCCCTACTGGGGCAGCCCTCTGGAGCTGCAGGATATAAGAGATATTAACATCTGGACTCCGGCCCCAGTGCTCAGGCCAGCATGACGTCATCAGGCAGAGAGATGAGTTCCCATTGGGGAAGGGGGGAAGGCTCCTGAACTGGGCCTTCCTTCCCCAAGCCTCATCACTGTTCAGCTCCTCCTCCTTCCCCATCCTCCCCCTCCTCCTCCCCTTCCTCCTCTTCTTCCTCCTCCTCTTCTTTCTCCTCCTCCAGTTCTCCCCTCCCCCTTCTGCCGGGCCTGGAATTGGGTTTGGGGCGGGTTCTGTTTCCAAAGCCATCTCCAACAGGCAAGGCGGGTGAGGGCTCGTCTCCACCCTGAGCCCGAATTTTCCGAGGCTCCAGGCAGGACTTGGCTAGCCTGCTGCCCGTGGGTCAGCAAACTCGGAGTCCCAGGAGAAGATCTCTGCGAAGGGAACTCGAAGGATCAGGACGGCCACAGGTAGCACTCTGGGACCCAGGGACTAGGGGAGGGAGACCAGGGACAGGGGCTGCAGGATCAGGAACAGGGGCTGCAGGGTGAAGGCTAGACAGGACAAGCAAATGAGATTGGCACCCTCAAGGCCGGGAAATGGTCACTGTCATCACAGGCAGTTTGCAGAAGTTCCACCTCTCTGAGAAGGGAGCCCTGAAACTGTTGAGTGAAGCTATCCCCGTGCAGAAGACCTGTTCCACTCCCCCAAGTCTGAGTGTCCCGGGGATATCGGAAGTCTTTAAGAGTTCCCCTCTGGTTTGGCATCCCCTGATATCCTACTCAGGTGACACCCTACCTTTACCCCTAGCCCCAAGACATCCTCCAATACCAGCCCCCATCTTCTCCTGAGGGTGGGGGCTCCCCATCCTTCCTTCAACCTTACATCCAAGCCTGGTTTCTGGAAGAGTTTGAAGGGAACACCCAGTGGGCAATGGTCCAAGTGCAGAGCTCTGGTTCTCATTGCTCTCCGGGATGCCGCTAGCCGAGGACAGCAGCGGGCAACTCTCTCAGGGACACTTGGAGATTAGCAACATGAGGTCGGACAGCTGATAGTCTAAGCTTCTCCTTCTCCGGCCAGGTCTGGTGCTGGTGTTGGCTTCACATGAAGCTGTTTGCCAGAGAGTTCTGCCAAGTCTCCATTCCCCTCAGAGAAAGTCTTCTGTCAAGTTATGAGCAAAGACTTGAGTGGTGGACAGAAACACAGGCTTTCTGTGTATCATGGACAGCAGCAGACTGGCCCCTCCCATGGCCAGTGCCCAGGCTAGGCCATAGCTAAGGCATGAAAAGAGAGACTGGGGTATGGTATAGGAGAAGTGAAATGAGACAGCTAGCTCCTTTAGGGATGGTCTGTCCATCTGTCAATCCAAGAAGGTAGACAGGTGGCCCACCATCCAGTTTGAAGGGGAGGAGCCAAGGGTGCAGACATGGTAGCCTTTTCCATGGGCTTCAGTGAAGTGAGGTCTGTCAAAGCTCAGATCCTGCCCAGAGCACATGCATTCACATGCATCCCCATACATGCATCCCCATACACATCGTCACACACACACACACACACACACACACACACACACGCGCGCGCGCGCGCGCGCGCGCGTCTTTAATATGACCCATCTGGAATCCACTTGGCTTCTAGATCTCTCTGCATGAGTGAGTCACTTTGCAAATAATCTAGGGTAGGACAGGGACCATGGGAAGAGATCAAATTAGTCACAGAGGTGGCCCGGGAGCATACTAACCTATCCCACAGGGCATGTGTCTAGTTGGGTAAGCCCGGTGGGACGAAAGGTCCCCTGAGTCAGGACATCACTGAGGGGGTAATGCTGGGAGTAGCAGGTATCAGAAAGATAGGCAGTAGTAGAGGATCCTGGGGGTGTAGGTACCGAGAAAACCTAGGCTACCTTCTGTGTATAGCTACAGAATGACGCGGAGCACACTTTGCAGCACCAGCAGTCTGCAAACTCTACACAAACATCACTCATGCCTACTAATTATTAGGTACTCCCACTCGGGACACCCAAGCAGGTCCCACAATGAATGAGCCACTCTTAGTCTGGGTACACCAGAAGAAGCACACAGGTAGAGGGCAGGGGGTGGGTGCGTGGAGGGGAAGGATAGCCAGGGGCAGAAATGGGCTCTGTACACCCTGGTTAGGAGCTTGTCTGTGGGCCTAAGAACACCATCCAATAGAATGAGGGTCTGGGGTGTGGCTTAATCCCCACCGGGTTCCCCCTACAGCAGAATGAGGCGTGGAGTTAAGGAGGGGGCGTGTCCCTAGCGCTGACCGGACACTCACTGCAGCCAATGGGTGGGCGCAGCTTCCCCGGGACACATATCCAGGAGGGCGGAGGCAATGGCCATGCGCGTGGCGGCTGGGGATCCGCCCTGCTTGAGGAAGGAATTTCTGAGGAGTGGAGCAGTGTGCTGCCCACATCCCTGTTCTAGGAGAGGAGGGTCTGGCAGCCTGTAACCAAGCTGTGTCCTGAGTCACAGCTTCAGACCTCCCACCTGCTCTGTGGGTAGGCAGAGAGCAGGCTGCGGATGGGGCTCAATTCCAGGAGACCCAGGGTGGATATATTAATGAGCTGTTGCCTGCTAGGGTGGACCAGTCTCAAGCAGGGTCCGCCTCTCCCTAGCTTGTCACGCAACACATCCCCGGGCCTCCAGATTGGCTGAACGAGGCTGGGCCCTACACCCAGCCTGAAACCCAGAGCCACCACAGCAACTTCTTGGTTTGCCGTCTCCAAGTGATCCTTACAGGAGGCAGCCACTGAACCCTGACAGTACACAGATCTTCAAAGTTTCATTATGTACCCTGATTAGAAGTGGGCCTCTGGGACTAGGTGCACCGTCTAAAACGAACGAAGGGCTGGGGGCATGGCTTCGTTGGTAGATGCTTGCCTAGCATGCACAAAGCCCAGGGTTGGATCCCCAGCACCATATAAACCTGACATGGTGAGTGGTTAAGCGTGCAATCCCAGCACTGAACAGATGGAAACAGGAGGGTCAGAAATTCAAGGTCATCCTCAAGGCCAGCCTGGGTTGCATATGACCCGACTTTTATAAAAAGGAGGGGAATGGAGTCTGCTCCAGAGCTGGGATGAGGAAATATGATAAAGCAAGGCCCAGCAAAAGGCCTCCTCCTCCTGGAAGTCCCTCTACTGGAAAGAATCTGGCCTCTGCCACCCATTTCTAGGACTGAATGCTGAGACCTCTATCCTAACACAAGGGAGTTGCTCCGGGTGTGGATGCAAGGGAACCCATCATGCACCTTGCAAGAAACATTCTGGCCCAGACCTCTTGCAGTCCAATGAGAAGAGAAAGGAGAGAGGGTTTTTCCTTAGGGAGTGGCAGTGGGGCTCTAGGAGCCAAGAAGGGGATGAATGTAAGCCCACAGGCCGGAGGAGCAGGGTACAAAGTCCCTGCCTCAGAGGGAACCAGGGTAGCCTTTCCTCTGAGGTGAGAACCATAGGCCTGAAAGACCTAGGGAGCTGGGGCTGGTGAGCTGGGAGGTAGAAAGGTTCTGAGGGGGTCCAGGACTAATTCCACTCTACCGTCTCTCTAGACTTTTGCGAGACAGGGACACACACTGGTGAGCTCCCAACAGGAGCCTGGACTCCTCACTCCTGAAGATGGCTGGAAACTGCTCATGGGAAGCTCACTCCACCAACCAGAACAAGGCAAGTGCCTTAGTCTGTGGGAGCGTGTGGTTGGGAGGGAGCCCAGCATCTCTTCCTGCACTCACTGTCCAGGTCTGCCCTCCGGCCCTGGGTTCCAGTGGGTAGCAGGTACATCTGAACTTTGTGGCCTGGGCTAGGTTAACTGGCTCCTCTGAGGCCAGTGCCATCATAAGAAGTAACCACTGGCCCTGAGCCTCCTGGGAATCCCTTACCATGCTGTCTCTGAGTCATTGTTTATCAGTTTTAAAAGGTCTCACTTCCTCCCCCTTTCCTTCTAGAGATGGGATGATCACTATTCACTATTCACTAGTCACTAGTCACTATTCACTAGTCACTATTCACTACTCACTATTCACTAGTCACTATTCACGGTCAGACCAGGTCAGAGAGCCTCCGCTGGTTTCATGGTGGCTCCGTGTCTGTTGTGTGTGCCATGGAATTGTGCCACTCTGGGCCACCCAAGGCATGTGTTGCTCCAAGTCTGGAAGCATGAGCCATGGATGTAAATCTGCAGCTGGCTTTAACCTCACCTAGAGCTTGCACAGTGCCCTGGGCTGACCCATCACTTTCTGTACTGCCCAGCACTTGCTTCAGCCTGAGAAAGTGTAGACTTCCCCTCTTAAGTTGGGAATTCCTCAGGCTTATTTCTTTATTTCACCCTCCCTAGACTAGAGAAAATGAAGGCTTATGCCAGGAGTATGCTAGAAGGAATCCCAGAATCCCTAGAGAAGAGACAAGGCCCTGGGTACGAGGAGACTCCGAAGAGGTGACTCACAATGTAGTGTGGGGCTGCAAATAGTAGCGCCCGCCCAGAGCCTCACCAGTCCCTCCCATCCCTCACCCCTGTCTTCCCAGCCCTACCCCCAGCCAGGCCACCAACACCCAGTGAGGGACTGCAGACTTTTCTGGCTGGGTGTTATACACAGAGGGCTCTGCCTTTTGTCCCGCAGGCCAGCACCTACGCTGAGCTGGTCCTCAAGGGACAGGGTTCTGCATCTAGGTCTGGTTCAGTGAGTCAGAGGCCTGGAGCAGCAACAGAGCAACTCTGGGAAGAGAGAGCTAAGCATCTGGGTTTAGGGGTGGGCAGGAGACGTTAGCTAGTGAATTCTTAGAGGTAGTCAGGGGGCAGAACCACATGAAGAACTGGTCCTGGCAACCCAGTGTCTCCCTAAATTTAGCCAGCACCCATAGTCCCTGTTTGTAAATCTCTATTGACACAGCCAGGCCAGAGGATACTTCTCTGTATCTAGTCTTCACTACATGGTGGGTTCTTCTTTTTCCCACTCTTCATTCCCTCCACCCCATTTCACCCCCTAACACCAGATAGGAGAGAAAGAAGGAGAAAGAGGGAGCGAGAGAATGAATGAAAGAGAGAGACAGAGACAGAGAGACAGAGAGAGACAGACAGACAGACAGACAGACACACAGAGAGAGACAGAGACATCCCCAAATCTAATTTATTTCCTTTTGTTTCTTTCGTTGAGCACGACTACTAACAAACCACACTAATCCCCTTAAACATTTACCAACCGCCAACTCCACCTAGCAGGGTCCTACCATTTATATAACCTCTGAAATTTTCCCAGAATTCCAAACAGTTCAGTGAAGCAGACTTACATCCCAGCACCTGGGCTCAAGATGAGAGTGCATTCTTATTTTATTTCTGTGCTTTCTTTTCTTTTTTTTTTAAGAAGCCAAAATTCCAGAATCCTCACTGCGCTTCTCTTCATCAAAGATTGCTAACATAAAGCAATTTCTCAGGGCTAAGCTTTCTGCCAAGGCCACTTGGAAGGTGGCAGCAAAGACCTCATTCCTAGACCCTTCCTACTTCCCTGAGCCATGAAAACAGACACCAGACTTAGGAAGAAAATCCTGGGATAGATTAGTGATGTCTGCATGGAGGAAGGAAGCAATATGCATAGGGCAGCCTTTGCCACTGAGAGGAAAGGCTCTATACGACCCCAAGAGCAGAGTAGCACACAGCTGGCTCATGGTATTGGTTCACACAGTCGTTTTTAAATGTTACCGAGAAATAGCAAACTATTTTGCATTACCATCCATAGGTGCAGCTTCTCTGAGACTGAAGGGAAGAGCCATCACTCTACCCACAGGTCCTCCAAACCCTCTGGCTGGAGTAGAGGGATTCACTTGGCTAGGAAGGAGTGTCCTTGGTTTTACTACTGTGTCCCTGCTCCCAGTTTCTGACACCTGGCCTAGGGTCCTGATTTATGTGTCAGTGCAGCCCTCAGTGCTAGGACTGGTGTTCAGCTGGGCTGAGCTCCTCGACCCTGCCCAGTTGTAAACTACTGAGCCAAAGCCTCTCCTCCTGGGTACCCCCAGACCCTCTCATTATCCAGAACCCCAAAAGGCAGCCCTGGTCTAGCAGAGTGCAGCTGCCTCTCCTCCCCAGTACTCTCCAAACCAACTGTGGGGTAGAATCTGACCACAGCTATCGTTTGTGCCCACTCGCAGTCCTTTCTAATCATTTTATTTCTTTAGAAACAAGTATTTCATGACTTAGATTTGAAACATCAAAAGGACAATGTGTGCACACCTCTACTATCCTGTTCACGATCTCCATGATCATTTGGTACTGGGGATTAAATCCTAGGCCTCCACATCTCCACATGCCGGGCAAGCATGGCCCCCAAGCTTAATCTTCAACCCTCTTTTAAAAAGAGTGCATGCATGCGTGTGCGTGTGCAATGCCCTTGGAGGCCAGAAGAAGGCATCAGATCCCCTGGAGCTAGAGTTTACAGCCAGTTGTCAGCCTCCCAAAGTGGGTTCCGGAACTGACCTTAAGCACTCTGCAAGAGCAATGCTCTACCATGGCTGTTTGATATCTTTTATCTTGAGACCAAGTCTCATTAATTCTCCCAGCTTAGGCCGGAGCTTAAAATCTTCCTTCCTCTAGGTAAAGCCACATTACCAAGCCCAGCCTTTCATCTGCTTACTGGATTTTTTTTTAATGATTGTTTTAAATTCTTTGAGATAGAGAGACAGAAACAGAGTAGAGAGACAGAGAAGAATGTATGTGGTGTGCCTGTGTAAATGTGTGGGTATGTAAGTGTGTGTGTGGTGTGTGGGTGTGAGTATGTGTGTGGGGTGTGTAGGTATGTGAGTGTGTGTATATGTGTGTGTGTGTGGTGTGTAGGTATGTGTGTGTGTGTGTTGTATATGAGAGTGTGTATAAGTGAGTATGTGGTGTGCATGAGTCTGTGTGACTGAGTGTGTGTATTCAAATGTGTGCAGGCCCATGTGTGTTGGTGCATGTGTACCTGTGGTTGGTGCATGTGGAGGCCTAAGGTTAACAGAGTTTCCTAATCACTTCCCCAACTTTATCCACTGACACTGGGTCTCTCAGTCAAAACCAGAGCAGTCTGATGTAGGCTGATCTCCTTGGCTTGCTCTGGGAAATCCCCTCTTTCTGCCTCTCAAATTACAGGAGGCGCACTGTGCCCACCCTGGCATTCCCACACAGAGACTAGGGATCTGAACTCTGCCCCTCACATTTCTTCAACAAGCACTCTGCACCCCAAGCGCTCTTCCACTGCCTTCACTTGGATATTTGAACCTGGCTGACCTGTGAGCATCCCAGAGCTATAGTCTGTCTATAGCCACCCTTTGGATATGCCAGTCCGGCTGGCTCTAGACTCTGAGAACCAGTGTTAGCATCAGCTGGGGTCAGGGCTCTTTCTGCTCCGGTTTCTGCTGGGTTTGTCATTCCATAGACAGGGACCCAGCAGACTCCACCTCCTGGGTAGCTAACAGAAACAGGCCCAGGAACAGGTCTGCTGAGGGCCAGAGAAGGGCAAGTAGGCTTACACATATGTCCCCTTTGCACCTACGCAGATGTGTCCTGGTATGAGCGAGGCTCTGGAACTCTACAGCAGAGGCTTCCTGACCATTGAGCAGATTGCCACACTCCCTCCGCCAGCCGTCACAAACTACATCTTCCTGCTGCTTTGCCTGTGTGGCCTGGTGGGAAACGGGCTGGTCCTCTGGTTTTTCGGCTTCTCCATCAAGAGGACCCCCTTCTCCATCTACTTCCTGCACCTGGCCAGCGCTGATGGGATATACCTCTTCAGCAAGGCGGTGATTGCTCTCCTGAACATGGGGACCTTCCTGGGCTCTTTCCCCGACTACGTTCGAAGAGTGTCCCGGATCGTGGGTCTCTGCACATTCTTCGCCGGTGTGAGCCTCCTTCCGGCCATTAGCATCGAACGCTGTGTGTCCGTCATCTTTCCCATGTGGTACTGGCGTCGGAGGCCCAAGCGCCTGTCCGCTGGGGTCTGTGCCTTGCTCTGGCTGCTGTCCTTCCTGGTCACCAGTATCCACAACTACTTCTGTATGTTCCTGGCCCACGAGGCCTCTGGAACAGCCTGCCTCAACATGGACATCTCCCTGGGTATCTTGCTTTTCTTTCTCTTCTGCCCACTCATGGTACTCCCCTGCCTGGCACTCATCTTGCACGTAGAGTGCCGAGCCCGGCGCCGCCAACGCTCTGCCAAGCTCAATCACGTGGTCCTGGCCATCGTCTCTGTCTTCCTCGTGTCATCCATTTATTTGGGGATCGACTGGTTCCTCTTCTGGGTCTTCCAGATCCCGGCCCCCTTCCCGGAGTACGTCACTGACTTATGTATCTGCATCAACAGCAGTGCCAAGCCCATTGTCTACTTCCTGGCTGGGAGAGACAAGTCCCAGCGCCTGTGGGAACCTCTCAGGGTGGTCTTCCAGCGGGCCCTCCGAGATGGTGCCGAGCCAGGGGACGCTGCTAGCAGCACACCCAACACGGTCACCATGGAGATGCAGTGCCCCTCTGGGAACGCGTCATGAGAAGCCAATGTCTGGGGCAAGGCTGCTGCAGAGAGCAGCCAGTAGTTTCCAGAGACTGCCCGAGGGCAGGAGCGGGGCAGCTGCCCCTGTGCCGCCAGGGAGAAGACCTGCCTTCACACAAGGCATCTGCTTGTCAGGTGTGGCCAAGAGGCTGAGCAGCCACCTCTGGACAGACCCTGTGGCCTCTGCTCCCCAATCATTCTGCTTCTGTGACTCAGTGTACCAAAGTTTCCCTCACCAGTGTGGTAGGGTCCCCTCCTCAACAGAAGCTCATGAACGAAGGCAACAAGGAGGTCACCTCCTCAAACGTGACTCAGTCAGCACAAGACTCCCTGGGCCAGCAGCCTCAGCCCCACCTTCAAGGAGTTGTTCAGCCTCTCAAGGCAGCATCAGAACAAATCTGAGAGAATGGTGCTATCTGGAAGAGGGGCCTGCCCATGCATTGTAACTTGCAAACAAGTCCCTGCCCCTTTGATGAGTCATCTGGTGACTCTAGTGGGGTAGGATCTGGCCTTGGCAGGATGTGAGACAGAAAGGACCTTCTATCACCCTGGGTAGCTGACTGCTTTTCTGACGCCCCCAGCCAGCTCTCGGGGCAGCTGACTGTACACATAGCATCTTTCAGGCCACTGTGGTCCACTGTAGCAGCTCCCTACCACATCCCAATCTCTAATACCCATGTCAAAGTGGACTCCGGCTCCATCCTGGCCCCCTGGAGGCTACCACCACGATGTCACCCGTCATTCAGCACAGTGGCCTGTGTAGCCAAAGGAAGTTTTATAAAAGATAATAAAGTATGTATTAATACACATTTTTCTAACCTTGCAATGAGGCAGGCTCAATGTCCTGTGTCTTCTCTGTGTCTCTGTGTCCCACAGTGAGGACAGCCAAGGGCAGCTGGAGTCCAGGGTAGATGGCCATCTGTTCCTTTCCTCTCACTCTGGGTCTCTATGGTTCTCTGGCCACACCTCTGGGCTGCCTTTCTGCTCTGCCTGACTCTCTAAACCTAGGCTCTGCCGTTTGTGAAGATGTGTCGCTGATGGAGCTGTGCTCCTCCACAGAGCCAGGAAGGCGGTGGGGGGGTGGGGGGACAGGGAAGGAGTGAGCAGCATGCTCGCCCAGGGTCAGGCATGCTAGCCATACACCCTGCGCATCCAGTGAGCTTTGTTCTAGGCTACATGGTCCCAGGGCACGGACTGCAGCACTGGCCTTTAGGGGTAGTAGCTAACTCCACCAAGGTCATGTCCCTGACCAAAGCCATGCTGATCTGTCCCCTCCAGGCCACATGCCATCTATGTTCCAATAAGCAAGGGGAGTTTTCATGGTGACACAGAGCAGTTGACTCCAGGAGCCTCAGACGTGCAAAGCCACCTGCCCCTCACCTGTGCCTGGAGGACGCTCTCTACCACACCCTCCTCTCCCCCATTTCTGCTCAGAGAATCCTAGAGACACTTGTGTGGGAGCCTGTAGCCTCCACCCTGGCAGCAGAGCGCTGAGAATGTGAGTGTACCACAGCTACAGTGTGATGGTCTCAGTGCCATGTGGGTCCTGGGGTGCCTGGCTGAGGGGCCACCTAGAGTTTCCTGACTTCCCAGAGCTCAGCCCGTCTCATTCCTGGGAAGTCTCTTCTTAAGAGCCTTCATCCCAGTCTTCACATCTGAGTCCCCTGGAAGTGAGCTGTGGCCTCCGAGGAGCCTTCCCACCTGGATCCAGCTCAGGGTTCATAACCCAGGGTCTGTGTATAGACAGCACCGCTGTGAAGTGGAGGGTGGGGTGATTCTGTGCAGTGCACTGAAGTCTTGTGGAAGAGGATGCTTTTCTGTGCTCCCTCATGAACCCTTAGCCCAGGTGCTCCTTCGCCCTTATCCCAGACCCCTTACTCCGTGCTAATGGAGAGGAAGACGCTAAGAGGAGTGATCAGTTAGAAACCACAGAGGCCCACCACTTTCCTCCACTCTCCAGGGGTGTTTAATTATTAAAATGGGCTGCAGAGCGGCTGGACAATGATGGGGCCAGCAGGTTTCCTGCAGATCTCCTTTTCACAAAGGCAGGACTTCCCCCTAAATTCTGCAGATTTTTCTCCCCGAAACCCAAGGGCAAAGCCATTCTCCACCACAGGACAGCAGGGAGCCAGAGCTCAGGTTCCTAACTCCTATTAAGGCGCTGTGTGGCGGTGAGGGCTGTTACTCAGCGGGCCTCCCAGCGGCACGTGACGCAGGGTCGGGTGGAGTGGAGAGCACACAGGGCACTGTACCTTTTAGACTTCGTGTGCCCAGCAGCTCTGCCAAACCCACCAAGGAGTGGGAACTGTCAGAGGAAGAGCAAAAGAAAAACAGGGACAAATTAGAAAGGTTACGAGCAAGCCTCGGGGAAGCTGAGATCTGCCACCTGCCAGCCACAGGACCTCAAGGGCTGATGCACGCATCTGAGCACGAGATGGAGAAGAAGTGGGGATATGTGCTTGAGCACAGCAGCTCAGGTGGCAAAGTTCTTGCTATAAATTGAGATCTCCAGCAGCAGCGTCCAAAGCCAGGCAGGCGTAGGGTGTGTGTGCCTGTGACCCCACGCAGGGATGGCAGAGACAGGAGGATACGTGGGGCTCACTAGTAGATCAGTCTAGATAAATTGACGAGCTTCGGGTCAGTAAGAGATCTCAGAAAAAGAAGGTGGAGGGTAAAACAGGCAGGCTTCAGACGTTGACCTCTGTCCTTCACACACATGCGCACACATGTTTACACAGAGACACACATGCACACACAGACACACACAGAGACATACATGCACACACAGCTGGCTAATCCCAAGTGCTGCCAACGAGAGCAATGACTGACTGTTGGGGACCTAATGTGTTCAACAGGCTCCCGGCTGGGCGTTTTGTGTAGGACGCTGGGTGTCTCTACAAGGCTGCTCATGTCAATTGTAGGACATCAGAGCTCACAAGACAATCACAATGGGTTTCCCCCTCACAGGGGCCGCTGACCTTGATGTCTCTCATAAGCAAAGTGTTAGAGGAAGCCAGGAGCAAGCTTGGCTATCACAGTCCCAGGTGAACCCAGCAGGGTCCGGCTGATTTGGAGCAAGAAGGGCGTGTTCTGCAGAAGGTGAAGGAGTGCGAGCTGACACTGCCTCTCTCCATCTTCCACCGCTCCCAGGGATGCGGGTGCTTCTGCAGCCTTGGCATGGCTTGGCCCATGCTTGCAGGGACTCTCACTTTCTAAGAGTGCTCTCTCTCCCCTATCTCATGTGTTATTGTGTGTGTGTGTGTGTGTGTGTGTTATTGTGTGTGGGTGTACATGTGCACGTACATAGAGACCAGAAGTCAACATCAGATGTCTTCCTCTCCCACTCTCTCCCTTATTTCTAATTTTTTTACATTTACTTATTCATTTTGTGGGTGGATGGGTGGGTGTACACACATGTAGGTCAAAAGATAACTTGTGGGAGTCAGTTCTCTCTTCCTACCACAAGGATCCCAGGGTTCAAACCCAGGTAGTCGCCAGGTTTGGCAGCAGACACTCTACACGCTGAGCCATCTTGCCAGCTAGCCACCTATTTTTGAGATGGGCTTCTCTAGTGGCAAGAAGGTAGGGGTAGGCTTGGGGAGAGGCCTTCCAATGGGCCGGTTACGGAAGGCACAAAGCTAGGAAAGCTCTGGCAAACTTCTGGCATGGAACCACAGCGTGCAAAAACATTCTGTTGTAGCTTAGCAGGGAGCTGGGGAACTGAGAAACAGCCAGGCACAGTTTACTAAACTGAAACTCCCGGGAAACTGCTCAGATGAGTCAGCCGCCAGCCAGAAGTTTCCTGGCAAGTCAAGAGGAGACTCACCTACTTGGACATATAGGGTTTTTTTAAAAAATCTTTCTAATTAATTAAGATGGAGCATTAATGAACGTACAATCAAATCTATCCACATATCCCTGAGCCACTAACCAGTCTTGCTGCCCCTCCCAGCTCCACTCCACACACATCTGCCTTATGAGAGTGGGTTGTTCATCAGCCCTGTCAACTGGCCTTTCCCTATCTCAGGACAGAAATGTCCGTTCAACTCACCGTGGGAGTTCAGGGGATGTGTGGGAAGAAATTCAGTAATGCAGAAAGTTCCAGAAGGAACCCTGGCTTCAAGAGTTCTGAACCAGGGGTTCCAAGTAACGTTCTCTAGGTCCCTCATTTTTGTTTGTTTGTTTGTTTTCTTCGCTGTCTGGCCTCGAAACAACCTCTCCCCATTAGAGGAGCCCTGGGAAGGAGGCACGGAACTGGCTGAAGATTTTAAGATTTATTTTAATTTTCTTATGTGTATGGGGTGGGGCATTGGATGTGAATGCAGGTGCCCTAAAAATACAGATTCCCCTGGAGCTAGATACAGGTGGTTGTGAGCTGCTGGACACGGGTGCTGGGAACCAAACCCAAGTCCTCTGCAAGAGCAGCAAGCGCTCTTAACCACTGAGCCATCTCACCCATTGGTTAAAGATTCTGAACCAAAATGTGCTGATATGAAAAAAGTGGGGTTTTTTTATTTAAGAATGTAAGTTTTAAGAATTTAAGGGCTGGAGGGATGGCTCATTGGTTAAGAGTATGTACTGTTCTTGCAAGGAACCAAATTCAACTCCCAACACACACATCTGCTGGGTCACAACCAGCTCCAGGGAAATATGACCTTCTGCATTCCTGTGCACACATCTTCATTCAGACACATGCGCACATCCATTTATGTGCATACACTCACATTCAGACACACACACACATACAGATGTGCACACATTTTAATACAGACAAACTCACATATACATTCTTGAGCACACACGCGAATTCACACTCGTATGCACACACCTGTGTTCAGACACATACGTTCATGTGCACATGCCTGCATACAGATAAACACATATACATTCACGTGTACACACCCAAATACAGATAGTTACACGTATACACAACTAAAAAATAATAAAAATAACCAAATAAAAGAATTCTGGCATAAAATATGAAACTCAAGGCTGGGGAGATGGCTCAGTCAGCAAAATGTCTGCTGGGTAAGCGAGGGACCCGAGCTCTGTGCCCGGGTGCTCCCAGGTGAAAAGCCAGGCACAGTAGTGTGTGCTCGTAATGCTGGTCAAGGGAGGATGGAGAAGCGTGGATTTTTGGTTTGTGTTACATTTTATCTTAAAGACTTATTTGTGTGTGTGTGTGTGTGTGTGTGTGTGTGTGTGTGTGTGTGTGTGTGTGTGTGTGTGTGTGGTGTAGCTGTCCCCAGAGGTCAGAAGAAAGGTGTCAGACCCTCTGGATCTGGAGTTGCTGGTTACTGCATGAAACTTGACATGAGTTCTGGGCACTGAATTCAGGTCCCCCAAAAGGTCAGTAAGCACTTTTTGTTTTTGTTTTTTCAAGACACTCTGTATAGACCAGGTTGGGTTTGAACTCAGAGATCTGCTTGCCCCTGCCTTCTGAGTGCTGGGATTAGAGGTGTGTGCCACTATTCTTGGCCGGCAAGCACTCCTAACCACTGAACCAGCTCATCAGTCATGCATGCATGCATGCATGCATGCATACATACATACATACATACATACATACATACACACACATTCATGCACACACAAAACACACAACGGAGTGGCTCATACTACTAAAAGGTTCAAGTGTAGCTGGACACAGGAGTCCCAAGAACTTTTTGGCTCAGGTGCCTTCAGCCTCCATCCTGCCTTTGTGGGCCCAGCAGTAAAGTGTAAGTGGCCAGTGTGAGGAAGGGTCACCACCCAAGGCCAAGAGCATGCATGTGCTTTCCACTTCTCATGGGGCTTTGGAGGATCAGGGATGGCCAGTCAACCTTCGGTGAAGACCCTGAGGCTCAGTGAGGTTGCCTGAACTCTGTAGACACTCAGCTCCCAAGGGCAGAACATGATGGCAGACTCCCCAGCCAGGGTTTGGATCTCCTCACCTTCAGCAAGCTCAGATGGGTAAATACATTAGCTGAGCATCCCTCCATATGGGTGCCTGTAATGGCCTTTCCCAGCCCACAGAAGCCCCATTCTCTTTGAGGCCCCGCCCCAATTCCCAGACCCAAGATGGGGCTGCTAATGCTCTGAGGCACTGAGAAGGGAGGGGCTGCCAGGGTGGTGCCCCCAGCCTCAAGGGGACCTGGGTGGAGCAGGAAAGAGCCATGCCTGGGAGGCCCATTAGCCTTCAGCTAGACGCCCATGGATCCAGGTCTCCAGAGGGTAGACGGGCATCCTTCCGGCATTTATATCTGGGGCTCTTTCTTACCCTTCTCAAAGGAAGCCAAGGTCCTTGAGGAAGGGATCCCCAAATTAAGGCTTCTCTGGGGCTGGGAGAAGTAGAGACAGACGGGAGCATCCTTGTTTGGTGGAAGAGCACTGAGCCAGGAACTACAGAAGCAGAACCCAGGCCCCAGTGAGCTGCTGTAGACACCTCCAGGGATCACAGCCAAGAGGGATCACCATTTTGGCCGAAAGACAAATCGACACACTCAGAAGCAGGTGAGAGGCTAGTTTCTTTTTGCAGTCTAGGTGAAGGTAGAAGGGTATAGTGCAGTTCTAGAATCCAGCGAGAGCCTGGCTCTGCAGGGGCAGCTTGGTGACCTAGGCAGGTATCTCCTCCCAGAGTGGGAATTTTAAAAGTAGCTCATGAGCAGGTAAAGCAGTGGTTCTCAGCCCTCTTAAGGCTGCGACCCTTTAATACAGTTCCTCATGTTGCGGTGAACCCCAACCATAAAGGTATTTTTGTTGCTACTTAATAACTCAAATTTTGCTACTGTTATGAATTGTAATGTAAATATCTGATATGTAACCACCAAAGGGGCTGGGACCCACAGGTTGAGAATGGCGGTAACTGCAACCAAGGCCAAGGGCAGGAAGAACAAGGTACCAGGCTAAGAAAAGACATAGAAATCTATGAAGCGTAGCCTGACAACTTGAATTTACAAGGTAGAAGGAAAGAGAACACACCTCAGGTTGTCCTCTAAACTTTGGGTAAGGTTAGCCATGGCGCCTTCAAACTGAAGCTGCATGAGCAGTCACCTGCTCCTTTCCAGAGATGTTTCCAGTGCAGACAACAGGACCCTGGGAACAAGATTCACATGATTGGTACAGAATGGGATGCTAAGGCCGATGCCAGTCCGGTATTCTAACTCCCATTGACGAAGAATAGTAGAAGGCAGAGCTAGGTCAGCATGTTCTCAGTCCCCCACTCCCGGTATACACACACACACACACACACACACACACACACACACACACACACACACACACACACACACACACACAGAGAGAGACAGAGAGACAGAGAGACAGAGACAGAGGGAGACAGACAGACAGATAGAGACAGAGACAGAGACAGAGAGAGACAGACAGGCAGACAGACAGACAGAGAGATCACAATGTCACAATGAACTTTAAACTCAGTCTCATTTTTGAAACATAAGGCCATAATGGAGAAGCTGCTGTTGTCTGTTTTGAGATAGCCCCAGCTGGACTCAAACTCTCAATGTAGCAGAGGGTGACCTTGAACATCTGAACATCCGCACCCCACTTTCTAAGTGCTAGAATGACAGCTGCGGACCACCACACTCAGGTTTTGCAAGGCTGGGATGGAACCCAAGGCTTTGAGCAAGCCAGGCAAGTGCATTATCTGAGGAGCTACACGCCCAGCCTCTTCTCTTTCTTTTCCTTTTTTTTTTCCTTCCTCTTTCTCTCTCAACTTTCCTTCTCCTTGGTTTTTTTTTTCTTTGAGGCAAGGTCTGGCTATGTAACCCAGGCTTGGAACTCTATATGGAGCCCATGCTAGTCTCAAACTAGTGATCCTCCTGCCTCAGCCTTGGAAGTTTTATAACTATAAACAAATAACTGAAATAAAAACAAGAAATTTAAGTTTGTCCTCAGCTACACAGTGAGTTTGAGACTAGCCTGGTCTACATGAGACCCCGTTTCAGAAACAAACAAACAAAATGTCTGTTTGGTCTAGGTTCAGATACAGGCTCCCCTCTCTCCAAAGTACCTTCCTTTCTGTGGTCCCATCTTGGCCTCCTTTCTATCTTCTTTGATAAGACTGTGTTAAGAAAAATGTAGGTGGTGTCCCTAACCACCGACATTGGGGAAGGGGAGAGCCATCCCAGGAAGTTGTCCTCTGACCCCTGTGCCCACCCTTACACAAGAAGAAAACAACTGAATGTAAGAGAAAAAGATGTTTTATGAAGAGTTCTTGAAAAGCCAACTCCTGACAAAATAAAAAAGAAAACAAGCAAATAAAAATGGCAGAAAGGCTGGAGAGATGGCTGAGCGGTTAAGAGCACTGAATGCTCTTCCAGAGGTCCTGAGTTCAAATCCCAGCCACCACTTAGTGGCTCACAACAATTTGTAATGGGATCTGATGCCCTCTTCTGGTGTGTCTGAAGACAGCTACGGTGTATTCATATATATTAAATAAGTAAATAAATATTTTTAGTTATGAAAAGCTGGAAGTGTTGGTGTATGTCTTCAATTCTAGCACTTAGGAGGCAGAGATAGACCAATTCCTGTGAGTTAGAGGCCAGCCTGGTCTATGTAGTGAATTCCAAACCAACCGTGGCTACATAGTGAGACCCTGTCTCTTAAATAAAATAAAATGATAATGGAGTTGGAGAGATAGCTTTGTGGTTAAGAGTGCTTCCTGCCTTTGCAGACTCAAGTTCAATTCCCAGCACCCACACCAGGTGACTCACAACCATTTGTCACTCCAGTTTGAGGGGATCTGGTACAGACTTTCTGGCCTCTATCGGCACCTACAGATATGTCACGTACACACTGAGATACACGCACGTAAGTAAAAGGAAAGATACTTTTTTTGCCAGGCATGGTGGCAAACACCTTTAATCCCAGCACTCAGAAGTCAGAGGCAGGTGAGTCTCAGTTCAAGTCCATCTAGCCTGGTCTCAAGTTTCAGGACAGCCATGACTACACAAAGAAACCATGTCTCGAAAGAGGGGTTAGGGGATAGGATACTGCACTGAATTTTACACTGACAAGTGGGAACCCAGAAGGCAGGAATACTTTTGTATTAGCACATTACACACTTTATAAGTGTACTCAAGCAGCATTCAAAGCATGACTAGACCTAAAACACAAACAGTTGGACCTGGAGCTTTGTTCTGGAGCTCTGAAGTCCAGTCACATGCACACAGAAATGACCAGACAGATGGTTTTACCTTCTGCCAAGCCCACAAAGAAAGTGGATTTTACTGGGTACAAACTGTTCTGGAAAGCGGAGGAGCAGCCACATCTCCAAGCCATTTTATAACCACAATTACAACAGGCAGAAGCAGCAGGAGGGAAGCCGAGGGGATTTTTATCTCTGAGCAAGGACTAAGGTGCTTGGAACAAGAGCAGGTCACTGTCGCTTGCAAGTGACACACAGTTGCCTTCTCAGCAATCAGGACGCAGAGGCAGGGGGATCAGGGGTTCTAAACCAGCCTGGGTTACCTGATACCTTGTCTCAAAAAAACAAAAACAAAACAAAAAATCATATCAAGCTAGGTAAAAGAAGGGGAGGAGGAAAAGGAGTGGAGAGGTGGGCTGGCGAAACGCTTCGTGGTTTGGAGCACTTGCTGCTCTTGCAAAGGACCTGGCTTTGGTCCCCAGCACCCACATGGCATCTCATAGCATTGATTCCAGTTTCAGGGACTGTGACGTCCACCATGGGCACTGCGTGTGTGTGGCACATACATATGTGCTGGCAAAACATCCATATTCGTAAAACAAAGAGAATTTTTAAAATGGTGAGACTAGGCGGGGAATGATGTAATCCTAGCTTTTGAGATGCTGAGGCAGGAGGATAAGGAATTCAAGTTCCTCTTTGGCTGCATAGGGAATTTGAGGCAAGTCTGGGCAACCATGCAAAAAAAAAAAAAAAAAAAAAGGAATTAAAAAAGGAAGGAAGGAAAGAAAAAGGAAGGAAGGAAGGAAGGAAGGAAGGAAGGAAGGAGGAAGGGAGGAAGGAAGGAAGGAAGGAAGGAAGGAAGGAAGGAAGGAAGGAAGGAAGGGAGAGAACCAGATGGTGGCACACTCCTTTAATCCCAGCACATGGATGGCAGAGGCAGGAGGAATTCTGAGTACAAGTCCAGCCTGGTCCACCATGTGAGTGTGAGACAATTGCCAAAGGAGCTCTGATTGGCTGGCCTCGACGCAGGCCAAGCTATCTCGGAAGACACCTGAGACACTCAATACGTAGGGAGCCACTTAAAATACCAGGTGTGAAATACTCAGTGTATGCATGAACCTGATTGGATGACCCCACCCCACCTAATCTGTGGTTTTTTTTTTTTTTTTTTTTTTTGGTTTTTTTTTTTGTTTTTTGTCTTAAAATGTTCTGTTTTGCCCTCTGGTAACAAACACGTTTTGGATCCCAAACCCAACAGTCTTCCTGATATATTAGCTTCTGAAAAAAGATACTTTTTGCTGGCTTAAATTTGGTTTTGTAGTGGATTATTCCCAAACTCTTGGACTCTAACAGAAGAAGAAAAGAAAAAGAAACTCGAGCTGGCAGAGAGGTGGAGTGTATGTAGCAGGTCGGTGTCTGTCTGGTCCCATGGTAGATTCAGGCACAGTGGAACCCTGGCAGTCCAGAACATGGAATTTAATGTGAATTCTTTTTCCTCCCTTAGGCATGAACTACACTCCTAATATCAGCCCAGCCCCAGGTCTGACCATCAGCCCCACCATGGACCCTGTGACCTGGGTCTACTTTTCAGTGACATTCCTGGCCATGGCCACCTGTGTGTGTGGGATAGTGGGCAACTCCATGGTGATTTGGCTACTGAGCTTCCACAGTGTGCAGAGGTCCCCCTTCTGCACCTACGTGCTCAACCTGGCGGTGGCCGACCTCCTCTTCCTGCTCTGCATGGCCTCCCTGCTCAGTCTGGAAACAGGGCCCCTGCTCACAGCCAGCACCTCCGCCAGAGTCTACGAGGGGATGAAGAGAATCAAGTACTTTGCCTACACAGCAGGCCTGAGCCTGCTGACGGCCATCAGCACCCAGCGCTGTCTCTCCGTGCTTTTCCCCATCTGGTATAAGTGCCACCGGCCCCAGCACCTGTCGGGGGTGGTATGTGGTGTGCTGTGGGCATTGGCCCTCCTGATGAACTTCCTGGCTTCTTTCTTCTGTGTTCAATTCTGGCATCCCGACGAATACCAGTGCTTCAAGGTGGACATGGTTTTCAACAGTCTTATCCTGGGGATCTTCATGCCGGTCATGGTCCTGACCAGCGCCATTATCTTCATCCGCATGCGTAAGAACAGCCTGCTGCAGAGACGGCAGCCTCGGCGGCTCTACGTGGTCATCCTGACTTCCGTCCTTGTCTTCCTTACCTGTTCTCTGCCGTTGGGCATCAACTGGTTCTTACTCTACTGGGTGAAACTGCCGCAGGCCGTGAGGCTCCTGTACGTCTGCTCATCACGCTTCTCCTCGTCTTTGAGCAGCAGCGCCAACCCAGTCATCTACTTCCTCGTGGGCAGCCAGAAGAGCCACCGGCTGCAGGAGTCTCTGGGTGCTGTGCTGGGGCGGGCACTTCAGGATGAGCCTGAAGGCAGGGAGACGCCATCCACATGTACTAATGATGGGGTCTGAAGGCAGCCCGCCTAGGACCTCCTCCAAAGCCCTGCCCAGCCCTTCCCTACAAGGACCCAGAAAGCTTGCTCTGCAAAGGCCTTGCACCTCAAAATGTTGGGGTCACTTTCCTGTCTGCCAGGGGAGCCACCACTCTCACCTTGTGTTCCTAATCTAAACTAGGAGGTGAGGCAACATTTCTTTCTGTTTTTCCTGTTTAGACACCGATCCTAGCTTTAGGTCCCGTCCTGGGTAAGACTGGCTGTGAAATGGAGTCCCAGTAGAGATTGCATCTCATGATGGTGGAAAAGGTCTTTCTTAGCCCCCTTAATTCCCTGACCTGGCATCTGTCTTAGCTTCATTTCTGTTGCCGTGACAAGTTCCCTGACAAAAGGCGACGCAGGGAAAGAAACTGTTCACTTGGCTTACAACTACAGATCATGGCCCATCATTTCAGGGAAGCCAAGGCAGAAATGTAAGCAGCTAATGACATCACATACAAAGTCAAGAGCAGAAAGAGTGCAGACGCATGGCTCCATCCCCGCTTGCTTGCTCTCAGCTAGCTTATTATATCCTCTCTTATCCTGTTCACAATTATCAGCCTAGGGAATGGTGTTGCCCACAGCGGGCTGGGGCTTCCTGTGTCAATCAACAGTGAAGGCGATCTCTTGCAGACACACCCACAAGCTAACCTGATCTAGACAATTCTTCACTGAGGCTCTCATCCCAAGTGATTCTAGGTTTTGTCAAGTTGACAGACAGTTAAAGCTGAACAGACAGCACCTTGGACCTGGGGATGTACTGGTAACATCGTTTAGTGCACAGAGTGGTGGCTCTGCTGCACATGTCACCGCGCCTCCAGCACGCGTGTGACTTTTCCTGGCGTGATGTGACACACATCCCAGATAGGGCACTGATAAAGACCAAGGAAAAATTCCATCAAATCAGAGTCTGATGAACCGAGTAACACAGAGAAGCGTGGGTCAGGGGTTAGTTATAGAGATGTAGTTCAGCATTACTGACGGTGATGTCGCTAAAACAGCCGCATCACCAAAAAGCCCCTCCCCAGCCTGGAAGATAATTTCCAGAGGTTCTCTAGATGAAGTGCTCCCCTTACTACCCTACCCTTCTCTTACGAGCACCTCCCTAAACCAAGACAACTGGACTGGGGTTACGTGCATCCAAGAGGAGGTACAAGGGCAAGGGAGAGGGGTCTTAGACCCTTACCACCCTCCTTTCGTAAGGGAATTCCCACAGGCTTCATCCTGAAGGTCTCTGGTGGGAACTCTAAGCTGCTTGGTTACAGTGGCAATGGCTGCAATTGATACTCAGAGGAGAGAATGCCACCTTCTGTGACCTACATCTAACTGTCCTCATCCCCCACCTGACCTCTGGCTCAACCTCAGGCCCTGATTTGGCCCATGGGGTTCTTTTGTACCCCTTGTTCCCTGAGACATCTGTGTCAGTTAACCTTGTGACAGGAGAGGGCAGAAACATGGCAGCCAGGGGCTGGGAAGAGAGAGGGACAGGACAGAAAGAGATTTGAACAGACAAAGCTCTGCAGGAAGTGGGCACAGCATGGAGCCTGAGTCAATAGCCTTGCAGACCCTCTTCAGGCCACCTCCTAGAGGGTCTGGAACACTTCTGCACAAGCCAGTGCACCATGTTCAAGGTGACAGAGATGCTGGTCACCCCACCATGTGTACATATATCAAAATGGCATCTCAGACCATATGAACCTGTATGATTCTTGCATGTTATCAGTAAATGACGACGACAACAACAACAACAAAAAGATGTTTGTGTTTCTGGCCTCCTGGCTCTGGTCTCTGAATCCTGGACTTTGACACTATTCAGTGAACAGTTCTGAATCACCTGTCCTCCACCCGAAGGTCACCTCAGTAGTCAAATCAGCCCAGTTATTGGCTAGGAACGCTGTCTGGAATCTCATTGGGTTGTTTAACACATGGGTTCTGTTTGATTTGAGGGTTTTTTTAACCCCTCCCCAATCAGGAAAATGATCCCCCTTGGGGATCGCATCAGGGTCTGTGCATACACTTGGCAGGGTTGCTAACAGCGAGTGGCAGGCTCAGTCATTTTCTGTTTTAAAAGATTATTTTTAAGACAGGCATGGTGGAGGCAAGCAGATCCCTGAATTTGATTGAGACCAGCCTGGTCTACAGAGTGAGTTCCAGGATAGCCAGGGCTCTGTGGAGAGACCTAGTCTCAAGCCTGCCCCTCCTCCCATCCCTACTGCCACTAGCAAATAGAGATTATTAAACAGGTGCATTGTCTGTCTGTATGTCTGTGTGCCACATGTGTGCCCAGTGCCTGTGGAGGCCAGCGAGGGTGTCACAGGCCCTGGAACTGGAGTTATGGGTGGTCGTGAGCCACCATGGGGGCTCAGCCTTCTTGTACTTTTTATTTTGAGACAGAGCCTTGCTATGTAGCCCCAGCTAGACTTAAACTATGTAGCCCAGGCTATCTGTTATCTGCTATCCTCCTGTCTTGGTCTCCTCAGTGCTGGGATTGTAATAGTTTATACCCAGCTCCTCTTTTTGAGATAAGGTTCCCATACCTGTATGCAGTCATTAGGCAGGTGTAGCTGTTAGTAATTTTCCACTCTAAACTACTAGTTTGGGTGACAGTAGCTAGAGTAGCAGAGTTTCAGTGGGTTTAGCTAAATTTATCAGGGTACCAGAAAGGGCCCCATATATAATCCTTCTGCCTCCGCTTCCGGAGTCTCTGGGATTCCAGGCTCGCCTGTGCTTGTTCTTGATCCAATAGTGGCCTGACAGGCTTCGCCTTATCAGGTTTAGCCCATGCAATGAATCCCCAGAGCCACCTCACAATCCCCATCTCAGAAGAGTGGGAGAGCAGGGGAGGGGTCCTTAGCAACCGATTGAGATGTAACTTGAGGCCACTGACAGAGTGTGTGTGGCTAACACTGTATCACAGCAGCTCTGCCCTGAGTCCATCAGACCACATGAGTCGTCTTACCTTCTGCTACTCTCTTTAGAAGACAACACCCATGCCTTGGGTGTACTTCACTTCCTCCAGAGCACCTCTCTTTCTCCTGGTTTTCGTGTTTAAGCCTATACATTATTTCAGGTTCAGTAAACTCTACCTCAAAAACATAAAGGTGAAGTAGAACCAATGGAAAAATACAGCGATGTCTTCCTCCATTCTCTCTCTCTCTATTTCTCTCTCTCTCTCTCTCTCTCTCTCTCTCTCTCTCTCTCTCTCTCACACACACACACACACACACACACACACACACACACACACACACACACACTCAAGGCTGTTGACCCTACTGGGTGAGAATAAGACCACTCCCACAATTTTTGAGCTGAGTTTGAATCATCAAGCTTTATTAAATACTGGCCAGGAGAATGGACAGTCACCAGATCCATGCCAGGACTCCCAGGGAATAGCCAAGAATTAACCTTAGTCAGTATTGAGAAAGGCAAATTCCACAAGGCTACATACTTCCCACCTCCATCCAACAGGGGGCAGCATACATCCTGACGTACTTCCTGCCTGTATAATCAGCACACCTGCTGCATTTGGGGCATTCTTCATTTGTTTACAGAAGTGAACACACGAGGCTTGCCATCTTACATGAGCATTCCCAGCATTTCAGGAAGTTACTGGCCTTGGGCTGACAGGTCAGAGCTGTTTTTTGTTTTATAGATCTCTTAAGCCTAATAATTGAAATTTAAAACAACTTTAGCCCTCACAACACACATGCATACCACACACACACACACACACACACACACGGGGTTAGAGAGCTAGCTCAGAGGTTAAGTGCATTGGCTGTCCTTGCAGAGGATCCAGGTTTACTTCCTGGAATCCACACGACAGCTCACAATCATTTACTACTGTAGGTTCAGAGAATCCGCTGCACTGTTGAATACGGTGCACATGAAGACACGCAGGTACACATACATAAAAATCAACAACAAATTTAAAAGCAACGGTAATAAAACACAAAACAAAATTTGATCAACCACGTTTTTAAGTTTGAATTATAATTCAGTTTTCTTGCCAGAAAATAATTTAAACTGTTGACTTATAAAGTTATCAGTGCATACACAGCCTACAATGGTTAAGCACATTATGGCCTCCTGTGTTCTGGGTTCTTTGTAGTCTCTGTTGCTATAACAGGGCCCCAGACGTTAGTAGGTCCTGAGACCTTATTGCAACTGACTTTACACACTTCCCTGGTGTACATACCATTCAGGCCGTAAAACTCAGCACGCAGACAGCACCACCTGCCAACACAAAAACAAAGACCTAATCCATCGACGTCCGCAGTTCTGGAAAAGCCTCTAAATGGACTAACCTTGCCTTTTGGCTTCTGTATTTCTGCTTTGGGCTAACTGTTCTTGTTAACTGAAGTATGTAAACCTAGAACATATTTTTTTTTTCCGTGCCTAAAAGCTCGATCCAAAAAAGGCTCAGAGCTTCACTGGGATCCTGAACCCCCAGTGTCATCTCTGACTGGCTAATCAAGACTTTCTATTGGCTTAAACCCATGTCCGATCAGTCTTCTCTGGTGAATACCCCACCTCATTGCTACGCATGACCTACAGCCTGCCCCGATCTCATTTCCTGTCCTATCTCACCGCCGATGGCTGGAGTTGATGTCATGTGTGAAATCTCACTCTCTCCTCAGCATCTCTTCTTTCAGTGGAGAAACTTGGGGGGTCACATAAAATGTGAGAGCAGAAGAGCCCCCATCTCAATTCCAGCTGGTCAGCAAGGCCCACAGGTCAGCCAGGGACAGACATCGAGTATGGGGATGTCCTGTAGGCTGGGGCTGCTATTCCCAGCAGCCCAGAGCACCAACAGACAGACGTCTCAGACCCTCATACATTGTTTGTATATCTGGGCTAAAAACCCTAAGGCATGGCCTATGCCAACGCCGCGGGAACATCTCCCAACTCCAAAGGCTAATGTAGGGGAAGGGAAGGGGGGAATCCCTCACAATACACTTCTGTAGTTTGCTAAATTAGAGCATTCAGTGGATTGAGAGGATGACTCAGTGGTAGAGAACTTGCCTAGCATGTGTGAGGCTCTGTGTTTGATGCCAGTACCACAGAAAGGAGAGAAAGAAAGAGAACTCTTGAGTTCACAGCCTACAACTCCCTAGGTCTGTTGTTCATTTAACAAACATTCCTGAGCACTTACTGTGAGCGAGGTCTTGCTCATAAAGCCACTTCAGAGCCTGCTCTTGGGAAAGAAGATTAAGAAAGTTCAGAGGGGACGAGCAGATGACAGCACCCAGCAGGCAGACCCTGTGCCTCTACCCGCAGGCTTCTCCTGCCCACCACAGGGACTCTCTCTCTCTCTCTCTCTCTCTCTCTCTCTCTCTCTCTCTCTCTCTCTCTCTCGTTCTCTCTCTCTCTCTCTCCCTCACTCACTCTCCCCTCCTCGTCTCTCTCTCTCTCTCTGCCTCACCCACTCTGCCCTCCGAGGGGACTCTCTACTCTCTGCAGGGACAAGTCCTTCCCACTCCACTGTGAGGTCTTCCTAACTCCCTGTAGGCTGCAGCCTGACAGTGACCAGAGAGGAAAGGGGCCCCGGAGGAGGAGAGCAGGAACTGCAGCCTCCACTCTTCAGTGTTTGAGGGAATAGCTATGGGGTGCTTTGTGGCTCTCATCCAGTCTGCACCCCAGCTCCAGTCCCTATGCTCAGATGTGCTCCCAAGGCTCTGCAGGCAGCTTAGCGTTCCCTCCAGCCTGAGGCTCCCATGGCAAAGCTCTGGGCCAAAGATAGACGGAAGGGCTCAAAGATGACGTCAGGAAAAAGGAATGAGCTTGGCATGGTTGTCCCTCCCTCCCACTCAGCACAGTCACAGAGAAGACCCAGAGGCTCCGTCTGCCAAGGACACAGTCCATACCCAACATAGGGACAGCGGGATGGTCTCAGATACCCTCTGTGAGCACATGTGTGTCAGAGTTGTTTGTGTGAGGAAAGAGAAGGCTGAACTGAGTGGCCTGGGCCCTCCCCACATCTGGCAGCCAGCCTCCTCTTTTCTCCACCCTTTCCTTTCCATTTGGGGGGGGACAGGGGCTCATGTAGACCAGACATGAACTCCTAATCCTCCTGCCCTTCTCTCTCAATATCTGGATTAGAGGCGGGCACCATCGAGCATAATTGTGGCGCCGTGCATGGAACCAGGGCTCCTTGCATGCTGGGCAAACATCTACCAAATGAGCCATGTCTCCTTCCTCTTTCCCTCCCTCCCTCCCTCTCTTCCTCTCTCCCTCCACAGCTCTTCTTTTCTTCCTCCCCCACCTCTCCCTTTTTAAAAAGTGTCTTTGTAGGGGCTGGAGAGGTGGCTCAGTGGTTAAGAGCACTGACTGCTCTTCCAGAGGTCCTGAGTTCAATTCCCAGCAACCACAATATGGCTCACAGCCATCTGTAATGGGATCCGATGTCCTCTTCTGGTGTGTCTGAAGACAGTGACAGTGTAATAATATACATAAGATAAGGTTTTTTTCGGAGCTGAGGACTAAACCCAGGGCCTTGCGCTTGTAGGCAAGCGCTCTACCACTGAGCTAAATCCCCAACCTCAGATAATTTTTTAAATGTCTTTCTATGTTACCCAGGCTAACTTTCAAATTGTGGGTCCAGCAATCCTCCTGCCTCAGCTTTCCAAGCCAGATGCGTGTTACCACACCTCACTCACCCAGTCCCTCACCTTTTAAAAACTATTTTTATTTGTGTGCATGTGTGTCTGTGTGCTGTGTGTATGCAGTACCTACAGAGGCCAGAAGAGGGCGGAAGATCCCCTAGAACTGGAGTTCTAGGTGTCATAAGCACCCAGTGTGAGAACCGGGAATCAGGTCAGGACCTCTGCAAAAGCAGGAAGTCCTCTTAATCCCTGGGCCATCTCTTCGATCCCCGAGTCCCCTTTCTAAGCACCACTACATTTTTGGTCCTCTCAGGAAGGGTCCCAGGCTCAATGGGAAGTAAATCCAGTCCTTCCTCCAGTGCAGGCCATGGACTCCTCCCCAGATGCTTTTCTTTCAACTACATAACAAGCTCAAGGCCAGCCTGGACTACTTGAGACCATCTCCAAAAACAATGTTCTTATGCTAAGGTCTTGGCAGGTGTAACGGTCTAAGGCAGGGTCTTAGTAGATTAGGGTGACCTCTAATTGAAAGTGCTGGTTCCGTGTTTGACAGGAGGTGTATGCAAGGACAGACACAGAGAGGAGAGTGACACCGAGCGATGACCAAGGCAGAGACCACTGATGCACTTATGAGACCAAGTGGCTAGAAGCAGGAAGGGACACAGCCCCATGGAGGGAAGAAGACTTACGACTTAGTTACTGAAAACCCAAAGGATGACTTCAAGCTCAGGTGGATGCAGGAGGCCTGAGCACGTCCTCGGGAACTGTTTCTTTCCCATGGCTCAGCTCCTCTGTGAGCTTGACTCCCAGGCAGAGTTCTCTCTCTGGTGGAATAATAGATTTCCACTTCTCAGATTCCATTCTACCAACTCAGGGGCCCCAAGAGAAGGGTGGGTCCTTTTCTTCCATGTTTCCCATGAATCTCCTGGGCCTGACAGCTGCTGAATGACCTGGATGAGAGTCCTCTTGGACCAAACACACACACTTTCCCAGAGCTAATCAGAAAGTTTAGGGAAGAGGATCTGCTGAGGGTGAACCCCAGGCATATTGCACAGAGCCAGCTGTGGGGTCAGAGCAACCCCCCATCCCCACCTCCTAACCCCTGCACTGAGAAACACCTGGGCTCTTCTGCTAGGGAGAAGCCATGGATCTTGGCAGGCTGGGCCTGAGGTGTGGCTAGCCGCCAGCTCCCTTCAAAGCTAGGCTCCTGAGGGAATCTGCATTCCATCAGCTCCTGAGTTGAAGCCAAGGCCTAGTGGAGTCGGGGTCCTTAAGTGAGCCCGAAGGGTGCTCCTCCCACTGCCTTGGCTCTACTGCTGGCCTGCTGTGTGCTGGGGTGAGGCACTGAGGAAGCTAACAGAGCTATCTATCCTTAGCAACAGAAGGAGTGTGACTAGTCTGTGCGCTCACCAACGGCCTCAGCTACCATGTGGGGACCAGGGACAGCAGGAGAATCAGGAGGTCACACCAAGCAACTGGCCACCAAGGCTAGCTGGGACTGATGCCAGCTGTTTACTCAAGACAGGGTGGCAGGTGGTAGTGGTCACCCTCATTCTATACAAGGCTCAAGGGCCAGCCCACAACTAGGCTGTGGGGTTCCCCACTGTGGGTGCTGCTGGAACCTGCTATTTTGCACTTACTAGATGGTGTGTACTGTTAAGGATTCACTTGCATGTTGCCACTTTGATTGACCAGGGCTCCTTTGATTGACCAGTATTCCAAGATTTCTAGCTGATGAGACACATGGGACCGAGTTCCTTGGGCAGGAGCTGTGTCCTCTGTCATTACTGGAACTGCAGGATGTAGCAAGATCTGTGGCTCTCAGGGGTTTGAATTCCTTGTCCCTTAGTCCCTTAAGCTGCTGAAGGCCTTCTCATGTCCCTGGGGTCCTGCTTATCTCAGTGTTGCTTTGGAATGCTGGGCTTGTCTTTGGAGGACCTCCCTGAGACCCCTCCCCCTCCAGGGCTAAGACTCCATCATGGACCAAGAATGCTTCCCCAGTTCACATATGGAAGGCCTTGCCCCACCCAGTACCTCAGAATGTGACTGAGCTTGTAGTGAGGGTGGGGCAGCCACATTAATGTGGTCTCAACGATCTCACTCTGAAACCGCTGGGGTCATCTAAGAGAAGGATTACAAGCCACAGGCAAATTTTTAAAAAATCCATTCAAGGCTGAGAAAGGAGACCACCCCAAGCAAAGAGAAGGGGCTCAGGAGGACCAGAGGCTGGGGAGCTGAAGGCTAGTCCACCTGTCTACGCTGCCTGGGGTAAAAAGTAAACAATTCTTGGACTGGGGTGGTGGCTTAGTGGGCAGAACACCTGCCATGGAAGCATGAGGGTCTGAGTTCAAATCCCCAACACCCACCTAAAACTCTGAGCATGGTGGTACTCTAGGGAGACGGACAGGAGGATCCCTGGAGTTTGCTGACCACCAGCTTATGGGAATCAACAGACTCTGGTCTTCACAGGACCGTGTACACAGCCACCCGCTGTCTGAGCCATCTGTGGTAGTGTGCATCCAGTATCCCTGAAGCTGAGGCAGGAGGATTGCAAGATCAAGGCTGGGCTACATTGCCAATTGCGCTCTCTCTCTCTCTTCTCTCTCTCTCTCTCTCTCTCTCTCTCTCTCTCTCTCTCTCTCTCACACACACACACACACACACACACACACACACACACACACTAAACATGCAGAAAGAAGAAAAATAAAAAAACAAAATAATACTTTTCTTTGTTTGCTTTATTAAAAAACAACAGATGGTAGGCCTTGGAAAGTAATCCGAACTTTCTGCTTTTTAGGTAGGTTTTATCCATTTGAAATGTTGCTCCTTCTGAACATAAATACAGGATGCAGAACTCTCTCTCTACCTGGGTGTTTTCTGAGGTGGTTGTGTATCTTGGAGATGACAGAAAGGCATGAGGCCAGCTCCCCTAGCCAGCATGGGTGGGGGGTGGGGGGCTGAGAACATTCCACCAGAGTCATGAGGCTTGTGGCGGGAGGGGCTCTCTTGGCAGGCACCCCAAGCCTGTGTTGCTTTAACTCAATACTGTGAGGCTCCATGCTGGGCAAACAAACCCAATGTGGTCCCTCTAGCTCTCCGACCATGAAGGGGTACATCCACACATGTGAGGTCAGTCACCTGTCCGGTGTAAAGGGCCACGGGTGAGGGGGAAGCAGGAGCAAAAGATCTGGGTAGACAGGCAATGGTTAGGACCTGTTTGGCAGGTGAAGGGATGTCCTTGGGACCTGTTATCAAGCAGGCAGGAGACACACCTGCCCTGCCCACTTCACACCTGCATGTTCCCAGACCTTCCACTTCCTCATGGGGTACGACTTCCTGTCTTGGGCTCAGCAGTCCAAAGCTTTGTCCAGGACCTGTGTATGGGATCTTTTTGGAAGGAAAAAAAGTCTTTGCTGACAGTGGTGGTTACTGTTAGCCTGGCTGGGCCATGGTAGCCTGTGAGCCATTGCTGTGAGCATGTTACCGTTAGCCTGGCTGGGCTATGGTAGCCTGTGAGCCATTGCTGTGAGCATGTTTGGCAGGGATTTTGAGCATGGTAGGCTCCCGAGTCCATGCATAGCACAGGGCAGATCCACCCTCCTTGGTGGGAGTGGGGACGCTATACAGAAGAGAAAGGCAAAGGAAGGGTGAATCCCCCTACCTCTTTTTGGAGCTAGGAGACCTAGCATTCACATTCTCTCAGCATCAGAGGCCCTGGTCCTCCGGCCTCTGGACTCAGGCCCCATTGTTCTGGGATCATGGAGAGATCTCGGTGGTACTGGGAGAGCAGCTGGAACAGGGCAATGGGGGACCTAGGGGAGGGTTTAGCTATCAACCAGTGCTGCTGCATACGTTAGGGGCCTTCAGAGACTGGCTGTCAGCCAGTGGTAGCACAGGAGAGCAGCCAAGAAATGGCCGTATGTTCAGTCATCTGAGTAGGACAGATGGCCTGCCCAGGGAGGGACCAGCAGGGTCTGGCAGGGGCCTGTGCAGGCAGTAGACAGGCTTTGCTGGCTACTTCTCTTACCTTGCATGGCAGTAGAGTATGGCAGGATGGGATCTGTGTTTTCTAGAGAAATAGCCAGGATGTGGGGTGGCCAAAAGAGGAGTCTCCCAGACCGTGTATTCTATCAGGGCCAGCCATGGCTCCGCCAACTCCACCCACCAGGAGACCCACAGGCCAGGATCAGGGCAGCTGGTCAGAGGCTCCCAGGAGTTATATCATAACCCACTAGAGGGGGGGGGGGGGAGAGAGAGAGAGAGAGAGAGAGAGAGAGAGAGAGAGAGAGAGAGAGAGAATGAGAGAATACAAGTGCTCTGTCTTCATGAACACTAGAAGAGGGAATCAGATTCCATTACAGATGGGTGTGAGCCACCATGTGGTTACTGGGAATTGAACTCAGGACCTCTGGAAGAGCAGTCAGTTCTCTTAACAACTAAGCCATCTGTTCAGCCTGACACTGTGTCTCAAAAGCAAACAAACAAGGAAACATGACTCTTCAACTTGGAGATTTTGTTCCTTTGTTGCTTGGCTGTGTCACTCCAAACAACCCAAAACTAGGTTATATCTTTTTAAAAAATATTTTGTTTGTGCAGAATGTGCAGGCCCAATGCTCACAGAGGCCAGAAGAGGGCACTGGAACCCTTGGAACTTGAGTTATGGACAATCAAGAGCAGCCATAAGGATGCTGGACTCAAACCCAGGTCCCTTGGAAGAGCGGTCAGTGCTCTTAACTTCTGAGTCATCATCTCTGTAGCCCCTGAGCTGTGACTTTGAAATTATATCCACTACCACAGCAATCATGGTGCACATGTGAGCAGCAGTGTATCCCTCATGGAGGGCAGCAGGGACTGAGGGCCAGGACCTCTCAGGAGTTGAACCTTCCACATGTACTTGGGCCTACCTGCAGCTTTCTGTTAGTCTCCATTTTGTCCTCTGAACAGGGATAATTTCTGTTCTCTCTTATTGGTGTGTACAGCAGAAAACACAGCACAGGACATACATCTGTCCATCACTGGCAATGCTATCCCTAAGCAGGATTCCAAGATATCAGGTGAGGGGACCCTAAGGTGGCCTAGAGCTCAGAAGTCAGCATGTGGTTAAAGCCCAGCCCTGTCTGAGTGCCCTCTTCCATTTTGTCTCTTCATCCACCAGACACTAATGTTAACCCAAGGGTGAGAGTCTGTCCAATCAGCCTTTGATGTCCTGGCTCTTGCGCCTCCTATAGCTAATATTCCCCAATGGGGCTCTACCTTAGTCTGGATCTGGAAATCCACTTCAGACAAGGTGAACGGGGAGGTCAAGGTGAGAAGGAAAGGCCACATGCCATCTATCAGTCCTGGTCCACAGCCTCCCATATTGCTAAATGCCATCAACTTTATTGCCATCAGCGAATGATCTGGAACTCTCTATATTTGAATTTTGGGGCTGAGACTTCCAGGCAGCAGGTATGAATCATATAGAAAACCACACAGTTCCCATATCCAACCACATATGCACACCTTCCAGTCACCTCCCTGCTTCCCCATTTCCTGTCTATCAGGACAGGAGTCAGGTGCTGAATGTCCTCCTGAATGCTTAGCAGAATGCCCCTCCTCATCCACCTGACCTGGTCACCTCCTTTGACTTTCTGAGTCTTACTGTGTGACAACCTCCACAGGGTTGTCATCAGGGGTTTTTCTGAAATATATACAATGTACACCTCCCCTTCCTGCTCCCAGTGAGGACCAGGCTGGTCCCCAATAGACAGCTTTCTGCATTGAGCTCTGTAACTAATCTCCAGCATTGAAGGCAACATCGAACTGTGGCATAATAGGGCTGAGACGTAATAGGGCCACGGATAGGTGAGAGTCAGTCAGAGACTGAATGAAGACCAATCTGGGCAGAGGAGGCCACAGTGGGGTCAGAGAGCAGAGAGCACTCACAGTTAGAGCAGAGAACTTTAAGTCTTGGCTGGGACAGCAGAGTGAGTGGAAGATCCCAGCACATTTAGATGGTTGGGCACAAAGGAAGTATCAAAGCCAGGTATCAGGGTCACACCCCTGTAATCCCAGCATTTGGGAGGTGGAGGCAGAAGAATAAGGAATTCGAGGTCATCCTTTGGTATCTTAGTTATTGTTCTCTTGCTGTGAAGAAACACCAATTTACAAAAGGAAGCATTTAATTGGGTACCTGTTTACAGTTTCAGAGGGTTAATCTATCACCATCTATGATGGCTAGAATGAGAATGGCCCCTATAGACTCATTTATTTTAATGCTTGGCACACAGTTAGTGGAACTGTTTGGGAAGGACGAAGAGGTGTGGCCTTGTTGGAATAAGTGTGCCCTTGTTGGAGGATGTGTGTCACTAGGGGGTGGACTTTGAGGTTTCAAAAGCCTGCACCAGGTCCAGTGTCACACTTACTCTCTCTGTCTGCTGCCTGTGGATCAGCTGCTGCTCGTGCCTGTTTCCTTCCTGCCATGATGATTATGGATTAACCCTTTGAGATTGAAAGCAAGTAAGGTCCTTCTTTTATAAGTTGTCTCATCATGGTGTCTCTTCACAGCATTGGAACAGTGACTAAGACATGATTGTAACCTGGGCCTGTCTATGCCTGCCCGAGTTCTCGAAAAGTGACACTATATTTATTTATAAGTTCTTGGCCTTAATAGCTACACACTGTTTTGCACTAGCTCGTAACTCGCTTATCCCATTTATACTAGTCTAAGTTCTGCTGCATGGCTAGTTAATTACCTCTCCTTCCTTCTCAGCCTGCTTCTTCCTTTGTGTTCAACTGGCTGAATCTCCCATGCCTGACTCCTTCCCAGAGTTCCTCTCTTTCTGTCCCCAGAAGTCTCTCCTTACTATTCTGTTTTGTTTGACTAAAGGCCATAGGCTTTTGATTTTAACCAATCAGAAGGTGATGGAGAATGTGGTTTACAAAATACTGAGTCAGGTCATTCATAAGGATGACAATACCAGAGTCCAGACTGCAAACAGAAGGAATCAGGATCTGAAAACACAGTACACAAAAACATCCTCCAACATATCATACATGGCGGTGGGAAGTGTAGCGGCAGCCAGGCAGGAGTGGTGCAGGAGCAGAAACTGAAAGATTACCTTTGTCCGATCCACAAGTTGCAGTCAGAGAGAAACAGAAAACCTCAAAGCCCACCCCTAAAGACACGGCCTCCTCCTAATCCTTTCCAGACGGTTCCACTAACTGGAGACCGAGCTTTCAAACAGATGAACCTGTAGGGGCCATTCTCATTCAAACCACCACACTTGGTTATGTAAAACATTCAAGGACAGCCTGGTTTACACAAGAGCCTGTCTCAACACACACACACACACACACACACACACACACACACACACACACACACACACATACACATCGCCTCTGTGTGTGAATATGAGCAACCACAGGGATCAGGGAAGAGCAATCGAAATCAGAGATAATCCCTTGCAAACAGCCGGTACCTAAAGCCTTAAGGCTGTGATGGTTCAGACCTGGTGGATGGAGCAGAACCTGAGACAGGGTTTGGTGAGTGGCTAGGAAAATGACATCAGAATGGGCCCCAGGCACTGCTGGGCAAAGACATGGTCTCAGCCAGAGCTCAGACCAGCCTGATCACACAATAGCTCCAAAAGACACATTTCCCTCTTTGGGGCAAGCTGTCCACCGTTTATCTGCTGAGCATGATAAATGGTGTTTAGGATGAGCTCTCGGCTCGGAAGGCTGTTATGCAGCCCCGGCAACAACACTGCCTTCCTCCCAGCATCTGGTTCCACACTAGGAGCCTGAATCTATCCCTACTCCCAGATGGCCCCTCCGTCTTGCCTCCATACCCACATGGAAAGTCATGGCACCAGGCTCTGACCACATCCTGATCCTGGTGGGTCCACAGCCTCCATACCTTGGGCTGCTGAAATTCTGAATTCTGGAACACTGGCCCCTCCTTCTCATGACCAGCTTCAGGCACTTCAGACTTCTTGATCTCCTTACCGGGCATGGTGGTTCATAATTGCAACACCAGCAGGTGGGAAGGAAAGCTGGAGGATCAAGAGTTGGAGGCCAGCCTGGGCTACACATCAAGGCCTGGGCTAGCCTAACCTACACGAGACCGAGTCTCAAAAATAGAAATAAAGAGGAGCTTGTCAAAGGGAATGTTCACAGCAGCTCTGAGCTTCCCAGTAGCCCCAAAGCAGATCCACCAACAGATGGACCAATTAAAAAGCTGTGATTTGTCTGTACAATAGAATGATACTTGCAATATAAAGGGACAAGACCAGCCGGGTATGGTAGCATATGTCTTTAATCCCAGCACTCAGGAGGCAGGTGGATCTCTGAGTTCAAGGTCAGCCTCATCTACAAAGCTAGTTCCAAGACAGTCGGAGTGGTTATACAAAGCAACCTTCTCTTTAAACCTCCCTTCCCCAAAAATGAGTAGGAGATGGCACAGTTAGCTGGGGTCTAGAAGATGACGAAGACACGCCACTAACAAGGTGGACAGGGTCTCCAATTTATGAAAACTGAATAGACAGCCTTAAAATAGAATGTGGACCAAAGAGCCAGAAGCATCTCGTCGGTAAGATTTGTAACAAGAGTCAAGGTGAGTGGCGTGGGGAGTACAGAAGGAGTCATGGATCCAAGAGCCACGGCAGTGCTGGCAACATGGAGGAAAGTGCACAGCACCAGAGTCGTCCTGCACGAACTTCAGGGCTTGGTGACGTCAGGAGAGGACATGAATCTGCCATCATCCCAGGAAGTAAATGTTACACCAATTAGCCACCAAGGCCACACCTCCCCGCCCTATCCAACCTAACTTCATTTTCCACAGCAGTGAATTTTCTAGATACATCTGTAGTCCTCAAATCCTGGGGAGGAAGCCCACTCAGACTTCATCTGAGACAGTTCCCTGTATTCTTGTCCCTTTGAAATACCTAAGTTGTGCTGTGTAATATCTCCTGTCAAGTGTAACACCCTGGCTGAACTTCTGGGATCAAGAAGGTGTATTGAAGTCAATTTCCTCTGGGAGTGGTAGGCACAGCTAATAAAACCGTGAACAAACATGTCACACAATGCCCTACTGCTGGCACATGACTGGAGCTGCCTGTGCCAACCCACCCTCCTGCCACAGCTACAAGGTGGCCCTTAGAATAGATGGGAAGGCTTCAGGTGGTATCCATGGGACTACTGCTGGGGCTGCTGCACCCCTGCTTTCTTAAGTCTTAAGTGATGCCCATCAAAGCCATTGTCCCCAGTCCTTGACTCCCACCCTTGGCCAAAGCTTAGATTGTAACCTCTGCTCCCTCTGAAATTGGCTACTGGTGAGGAATTCAGGACTTCCTGTCTCCCCACTTTTATCAGGGTTGCTGTTTTTCCCCCTCATCCTCACCTCCTTTCTTGCTGACCACCACACAACACATGCTGTGACCCAAAGCCATCAGATGAGGTTGGAAGAACCTGGCCTTCCTCCCTTAGCTCCAGGACACACTCGTTCACTTGCCACCAGCCTTGGAAGGGAGTACCAGGTCCTCTGCCCTGTTGCCATCGGCCTGTGAGCTTTGGGCTCAGGTCTTAAGGTGAACAGAGCAGTCACAGGTAACTCAGACCAGCCAGGGCTCAGGACCCTTGGTTGCTGTACCTAGAGGAAGGCCATGTGGAGAGTCCTGAGTGCACAAGGTTCTGAGTTGGTTCCTTTTCCCATGATCCCTTTGGCTTTACACATTGAAGCGGTTTGGACAGGGCTCTCATGTGAGCCTGGCCACCCATCAGGTCTGGTGTGGAGCCTGACAGTTGGAACATAAGGTACTGACTCTGTGGAGTCAGGTTTCAGTGTTGCTCCTCAGACCTTAGTGGGAGCTCTGTGTCACTCTATGTTTGTGTCACCTGGCCTCCTGGCTCATTGCCATGTTCCCCACTCTGTTCACAAGCACTAAATGTTGAAATGTGGATGCATGCCAAAATAAAGGTAATTTGATGTGTTGAAAAATAAAATAAGGAACAAGATTGATGTGTAATACAACCTGGGGAAACCTCGGACACAGGGTGCCAAGTAAAATAGCTGAAGGCAAGAACTGTGTACTGAAATGAAGTTTCCAGAATAGGTCAATTGTCAAGTGCAGAAAGTGGATCCATGGTTCCTGAGACTGTGGGAAGATACGGGGATTAACCACAAGCCACACAGAAGACCTGGGGTGGGGACCAGGACTGTAGGATTCTGCACTGTCAGAGGGAAACTGTGTGATGAGGGCACTGCCCTTAGTGAAGCTTGACTGGTACTCCTGGCAGCAGAGGGCAGGCAGAGCCCTGAGCTGGGGCTCTAGTGGGGAAGGGCAAAGGCAGCCATCCCAACAGAGAAAAGCAGGGAGAGTATAGTAGTCAGTCTTGTCTGCTGTCCCACACTAGGTAGCATTGGGTCTGCTGCACACTTGGATGAGGACTCAGTGATGGAGAACTTCAGTACGTCCAGATCCTGTCCTGGGAAATGACCACATCTCTGCCCGCCCATTAGAGGTCCTCTGGCCGTTCCACACTGCCTTCCCTCCGAGAAGTTTCCAGACCAAATAAGGCCGCAGCTCTTGCCAAACTCCTGGCACAGAGTGAAATTCCCTCTAAGTGCCAAGCTTGTCACTTTGGCCTGGAACCTCCTGAAGCAGCCGGGTGCCCAGCAGCCCACTGAGGCCACCCCTCTGGGTGATCCTACAGAGGCATACTGGTGATCCCTGACCAGCCGGAGAAGCACTGTCTTGGAACTGTGGCCACTCCAGTCCCCTACACAGGCTTTGACAGAGAACAGTGGTAATGCCAGTCAGAGACTGGTGAAACTGTCACCAGCATCTGGCACTAGACTTTCTCTAACTTTCACAACTACCCAGTGAAGTGGGTCTGGTAAAGCCCCATTTTAGGAATGAGGAAAACGAGGTCCAAGTCCAGGCAAACCTGGGGCTATAGTATGAAGTGTAAAGGGACTCAATCCCAAGGAGGCAGGGCCAGGGCCACCGGGGGACTCCCCAAGAGACCCCTCACCCTTAACCAACCCATGTGGGCCCCTCCCTCCTGGGAGGCTGTGTCCCAGTGACCCAGAGCTCACAGGGCCGGCAGGGGAGACACCTGGCTGCCTTTTCCAGTTCCTGGGCTGACCTGCCCAGTCAGGCCATAAAACATTTTTCAAGCAATTGGACATTTTCCTAATGAGAGCTCTCTGGGATGACAGACTTTGAAGCCAGCATTTTAATGAAGCAACAGTCAGGGTGGGGATCATCCAAGACAGGGCTTGTGGGATATAGAGACATGGTACAGGCAATGGCGTGAAGACCTATGTGCAGGGGCCCAAACCACACATGTTCTCTTCCAAGAACGGTGTGGTCATTCTTCCTCCCTGCTTGGTAACTGAACAGTCTCTGAACAGTCTCGATGGGGGGGGGGACATGCATGCATGCATGTATGTGTGTGTATGTGTGTATATGCATGTGTATATGTGTGTGTTGTATATTTGTGTGTGCATATGTGTGTTTGTGTGTGTGTGCATATGTGTGTGTGTGTGTGTGTGTGTGTGTGTGTGTGTGTACCTGCAGAAGCCACACACTAGTGTGATGGTGTGAACATTATCAGTACTCCACATCCTCTCAAGCCCTAGCCTGTGCAAGCCTAGCTCCTCCTGGAGGGCCACACCTGGGAGCAGTGGCAATATGAGACCTAGTCTTTCCCAGTGGACAGAGACCCGGGTTCAGTATAATCTTCATGCCCAAATGCACAGATCCTGTGCAACGACAGATGTGCTGGACTAGGGAAACAGCTCAGTGGGCAAACCACTTGCTGTTCAAGCATGAGAACCCAAGTTTAGATCCTTAGAATCCGTGTGAAAGCCAGATGTAGCAGGGAAAGGTGCCTGCCACCAAGTCTGAGGGCCTGAGTGATCCTGGGAAACACGTTATAGAGGAGAGGCTGACTGCTGCTTGGCGTCTTTACTCCCACACATGTGCTGACCTCTGCAAGTATGCCCTCCCCCCAAACAAAAACATGTTTTAATAAGATATACAGCTGCAGGGCAACTGGATCAGCAAAGAGTCTTTGGCAGCAAGTGACAGAAACCCAACGTGGACTTTGTCCAGCCAAAAAAAGGACTTAATTTTAAAGAGTGCTGGGAGGGAAGGGTTGGAGGTGAATCATGGCTGAACCCAGAGACTCCAGGATGCTATAACCAGGCCAACCCGCAGCCTCATTTGGAGGTCTGTTTTTCTTTGGCTTCCTCTTCTTCTACAGATAGGCTTCTAGAAGGCAGGCAGGCAGGCAGGCAGGCAGGCAGACAGGCAGGCAGGCAGGCAGGCAGGCAGGCAGGCACTAGCCAGTGACAAGAGTCAGTATCTTTGCTCTGGTGTCCACATCAGCACAGGAGCAGAGCTGGTTGGCCCTGTTGGGTCCTGGCCCATCTCTTGAGTCTGGCCAATGGCAGGGAAGATGAGGTGTCATGTGATCCACACAACTGCCTCCCTGAGCTTCATCCTGGGCTCTATCAGGGATCATGCCACAGGTCTGGGGACCAAGCAGCCACTGTGAGCCCCACAATGACACACATTCCCACTGCATCTCGGGAAGGTCACAGCCAACCACTTGTGATGCGTGTGATGCCCAGTGGTGCAGTTCCACCACTGAGTGCTGCCCTTGGTGTTGGAGCAGCTACAGCCATGTCCCCTTGTTCTGCCCAAACACTATGCAAGGAGGCAAGCAAGGAAGGCGACCGTGGGAGCTGGAGGGGAAGGAGATGTCACATGGCTTTTTCTGGGGAGATGGACCATCTCACCCTCGGTAGAGGGGCCACCACAGACCAGAGGAAGTCTGTCCAAGTCTAACTGGGTGAGTGGGTGAGTACTGGGGCTAGCTTTAGAACATGGATGACTGTACTGCCTAGAAGTGCCTGGGCCTGGGAGACTCAACAGCAGCTGCACCATCGGGAAGTCCCGCTGGGGGACATATAGGCAGTTGCCCCACCAGCCAACTGTTTGCCTCTTAACCAACGACAGGAGGGGAGGGGCTCTTGGACACTTTTGGCAGGGGACTGTTAAGGAACCCAGTCTCCTGACGTCTTATGCACACATTACAGCTGCTCTGATTCATGTCTCCATTGTAATGTCCAACCTACAGGACACAGCCACACAACAGAGGGCAAGGATGATCCTGCTCTGGCAACGGCAGAGAGGTCAGGTATGTAGTCACTTGGGGGGACAGTAGTGTGACTGTAGCTTGAACAGACTCCCAGAGGGGAGCCTCAGGTCTAGCCAGGGAAGCTGTGCTTCCAGGTGCTCGGATAAAATGACCCCTAGGGTGCAGCTCTGTCCACCATGGAGCCTGGTCCACCAGGAAACGTCCCACTTGGCCAGTCTTGGTCTCCCTGCAGCCTGGTTAATGTCCAGTTACATGGTATCCAACTTCCCAATCTACAGCTCTATCCTCCTTTCCTGCCCATGGATCATGCTCTCTCCCCAGCAATGGCTATAACTGTCCATGCTGCCGGGCTGGGTGCACCATCACCAGTGGATGCCCTGGGGAGGTGCTACCTCTGCCCAGTCACGCCATGTGCAGGGAGACATCTGGGCCAGAAGTAAAGGTACTCACCTCTGACACAAGCAAACATCCACTATGTGCACACTTTAATTTGCAAATAATTTATATTATTTTGGAACAAGAGCCTGAGGCTAAAATGCATCTGTCAAAGTTCCCATGAGCAACTGGTACAGAATGCTGGAGAGGGTGCAGTCTCTGTGAGGGTGAGCGGTGTGGTGCCCTGGAAGGACTCCTTCCCACCAGTCACTAAGCAGCAGAGGCCAGGCAATCACAGGCTAGGAGCCTTCTGACCCTGGAATAGCCATTCCCGCATCCTTAGACCACACAATGCGTGCCCACTGTGTCACTGCAGAAGAAAGGATGAAGGTGGCCATGGCTAGCTGGCCATGCAAGGCACTCACAGCGTTAATGAGACCTGGCCGGTCAAGGCAGTTACTCTGATGGTAACTAGGCTTGTCTCCTTGCAAACAGCACCCTTGCCATGGGAGAGTTAGGGACACCCTAGCTCGAGTAGAGAAATAGCCAGTGTAGGACTGTGTCCCCACCTGCTGACTCTCGCCCACACAGCCCTCCCCGAGGGTGTGGCCTCACGTCCCCCTCTCCTTCTCCTTCTTCTTGCTTGTCCTCTGGCTGCTGAGCTCGCCCAGCTTCTTGTCCAGTCTCCTCTGCAGTTGGGCCCTCTTGGCCGGGTCCAGGGCCCTGTCCTTGGTCCCACTGCCTGCGTAGAGTACTCCTTCCCGGCTAATCCTCTGCCGGGCATGGGCACGAGCCTTTTCACCACAGCCATGGATCTGAAAGAACACGAGAGTCAGGGTGGGCTGTGGGCAAGGGAGGCTGCAGCCTGCTGAGCTGCATCAAAGGGGCCACCTAAAGCTGGCGCAAGACCGTGGACCTGCCCTTCTGCCTTCCCCAGGTCTGTCTTTCACAGCTGCCCAGGGAGGGGCCTGCAGGATGGACAGACCTCCTCTACCCTGAGTGCCCACTGCTGTGGTGTCCCTCAGCAAAGGTGTACTCGACTTCCTTGAGCCCAAGTGTTCCCATGAAAACATGATCACTATCTGCTTTGACTTTTACAGTCTGGCTACTCCTCCCCCACCACGTGATGCTCACGTCATCCAGAAGGAGCCCTCACCTCGGGCAGATGGTGGCTGAGGCAGTACCGGCGGCTACAGTGCATGCAGAACTGGCCCAGCGTGGTGGTGCTGGCTGAGCACTTGGTGAAGCTACAGGTGTTGTCAGCCTTCACCACAGCTGACACTAGGGCATCGAAGTCCTCCTCAGAGGGCAGAGCCATGGCTGGGCCTGGGGAGGAGGGAGGCAGTGCTCAGCAAGAGAGAGGACAAAGACCAGACATTACAGACAGTGGGATGCTCTACCTCCAGAGTCCCCTGTGGGATTCACCAGCAGCCCAAGGTCACTAAACTGACAGCCTGCCCACCCCACTGCCCACCTCACAGCCCAGCCCTGAGGGAGGAGAACAGGCTGCCGAGTACCTCCAAAGGCATACGCTTTCATCCAGAGAGCCTTCTGGGGGCTCCTGTGACCCCCAAATGCGAAAACAGAACTCAGGTCAGATATCAGTACCACCAGGGGCCCTGGCAGAAGCCCCTCAGGCTCTCATCCAGGGGCAGGAAGTGCTTGACAGTGAAGCACTTAAATTGGGGGTGTTCAGGGATCAGGATGGGATCGTGAAAAATTCAGCAACTATGAAAGGCTCCAACACATACAACAGGCAAAAATCTATTAATAATCAAATGTGTGCTGTGTGACACCCTTCTGAAGCCTCTGAGCTAAACACACAACACACATGCTCAGCACTGCCCCAAGTCACTCCTCAAGTTGCTGCCTCTGCTGAGATCCTAGCCACTGTGTCACAAGCTGGGTGTCTCAGTCCTCACAGATAGCAGACAGTAGGACACTGCTGCCCAGCATGCCTCAGGATTTATCATTTCATACACGGAGGGTGTGTTGTGTTAGACTGGATGCAAATTCATTCTTACTTTTGTATACATATTATTCTGTATATCAAAGAACTTCTAAAACAAATTTTTATGACTTGTTAGTAAACATTTGACTTGCATCATTATATATCTACATGCTCAGAGTCATGTAAAACTTTCTCAGGTGAAGGCAGGGGATTGGCTCACTGGGTAAGAGCCAGTCCTCCAAGCCTGAGACCTGAGGGTGATTTGTGCAATGAAGAATAGTGACTCCCACAAGTTTTCCTTTGATCCATGTGCCCTGTGGCACATGTAGCCATGCATACACAGTATCTAATTGTAAAAATGCTTACCAGTGATGGATGGAGTGAGTGTCAGTGTTTCAGAAACCTCATTTCTGCCATAAAGAATGCTCAGGAGTAGAGAAACAGCAACGCACAGTGCGGCTCCAAAAAGCACACGTGTGCAAACACAGGACAGAGAATACTGGGAGGAGCCACACAGGTACTCACATAGGCAGGCCCCCGTCTGTCCATGGCTCCATATACCTCCCTCCATACTGGCAGGTGCTGAGGTATCCAAATACGCTAGGGTCGGGTGGTCACTGACTGACACTGCATCAAGGTCTCCCAGAAGCCCCTGCACCTGTGTCCATCTACAACTGACTCTACTGGCTCCATGTCCTTCACATCCTCGTGTTCACCCCCTTACCACCCCCATGCCCATCCCCTGTGCCCAGTGATCTATCCCTACCCCCTTCCCCGACGACTGTGTAAAGGGGAAACTGAAGCCACCCAGTCACTGGCTCCCGCCACAGTGTAAGCAGAACCTTGTTGCTCAGAGGCCTTGGGGAATGTGCATCTCACACATTCCGGCAGCACCCTCAGTGAGCATGCTCAGGAAATAAGAACCAGGCAAAGTGGTCAGAGCAGATGGAGCGTGAAGGTGCCTACCCAACTCTCCTGCATTCAACTGATCACTCCTGCCAGCCATCAATCCATGGCTAGGGCCCTGGAGAGCGCTGGCCAAGCAGAGTCTGTCACAGGTATGGCCACCGGGCCTCTCAGCTGCTGAGCAGGGCACTGACAGAGCCCTGACTTTTGCAGAACAGGTGAGGTCCTGGGGAGTCTGAAAGATGGTATCCTGAGGTGACCTCAGAGTAGGTGGGGCTCCCAGACCACTTAGGCCTTGTGGCAGGCTCGCCAAGGGACAACTGCAGTCTTTTCCATCTGAAGTAGGGGTCACCCGCATTCAGAGTTCCTCCCTTCAGTGCCTGGCGGCAGGGCAGCAAAGTGTCAACTTGCTCTCCAGAACACAGTCTGGCTACAGGAACCATTGCTCGAGTGCCATGGCACGCATGGAGGAGTGCCACACCCCTGAGAGCTGGCTCTGAAGCTGAGGGGTGGGGGTCACCCAGGGGATAGGAGCACAGTGCAGGCAGAATGCAGAGCATGCAGTCCACCTTGGCCCTGGCATGGGGCAGAATGGTGTGCTAAGCAAGCTTACAACCCTGAGCGCCTGTGCCTGTGCCTGGTCAGAACCCGCCTGCTCCACAGGCACTAACTGCCTCCCTTCCCCACAGGAAAAGCACTAGTAGACTGCCAGGCCTGTCTCTGCCTGCCCCTGCAGGGCTCTGGGGACAAATAGGTGACCTGCCTGTAACTGCCCCAGGAAGGCCAGGCCAGGGAGACAAGAGCCATGGGAAAAGCAAAATCCATGAGGTCAAGGGAGTCTGCCTCCTGAGGGGCAGGGGACAGGAACCACAGAGCACCATGTGCTTGAGAGAAGGGGTGGCTTTACCTTTCGGTTCTTTTTTCTTTTTCTTCTGTGGAGCCTTCTGTGGCCTCGAACCCCCGCCCGGCTGACTCTGGGCCTGGCAGCCTTGCTGTCGCTGCAGCCTCTCCAGGTGAAGTGCCTTCAGATCCAGCTGTGTGGGGCCATGTGGCTGTCCTACAGGCTGCTCTGCCTGAGGCTCGGGCTGTGGGGTTGCACCGCCAGAACCAGCAGGGCTCCTCCTGCTCACCGTGATGTGCCGCGCCTTCCCCTCCCCGGTGCTGTCGTGCTTCAGCCCGAACTCCTCAGCTAATTGGTGGACTCGCAGTCTGTCATGGGAGCTCAGGGATGTGGGAAACTCCAACTGGGCCTCCTTGCTAGCCACGAACTCCTCAATCATAGCCCTAAAGTGCTCTGTCCGGTCTGTGCCTCCAGTTTGGTCAGAGCCATTTGCTTTGGAGCTGTGCTGGGGCTGGACTTGAGAGCCCAGGGGCTTCTCACTTGGCTTCCTGCGGCTGTGTCCAGTGGCTGCTCTGGCCTCTTGTCTACTCTCCTGAGCACTGGCAGGCTTTCTGACAGAGGTGGTGGGGCACTTGGGTTTGGGGGCACAACTGTGGCCCCGGGAGCCCTCATGGGTGTAGTTCTCAGGGACGATGTCATCCAGGTACTCAAAGGCTGTGCGTACCTCCCCATGCTCTGTGAAATAATCCACCAAGGTCTTCAAAAAGGCGTGGTTGTTGACAGTGTGGGAATCACAGATGACCGCCACATGCCGCCTAGCACGGGTGACAGCAACATTGATCCGCCTGTCCTCAGCCAGAAAACCAACTTCACCTGAGGAAAAGCCAGAGGGGAAAGAGGCAGAGATTCAAGGCAGGGAACAGAATGCCTGTTCAGAAACAGTCAGGACCGGTCATATCATCAGTCATGGCAGCCTGCAGCTGCACTGCCTGAGTGTGTGTAGCATTGGTTCTGATGTTTGCCCACTGCAGACCAGTGCAGCTCCACAGTCAGCACTGCCTAGCATGTCCAGCCTCCTCCCCACGCCTGGACTCAAGAGCAGCTGCTATGGACACAGTACAGAACTCTGCCAAGCCAAAGTCATTCCTCTCCTTACCCATCTCCAGCCTGTTTCCAAGGTCCCTCAGCAAGGTCACTGACTAGTGCCTGATACAGTTTTCTTGATGCATGGCAAGCCATGGGCCACTCAAAAATCATGTCTCAAGGCTAAAAGACAGGCTCTAGGACATGGGGGCAGTGGCGGGGGTCAGGGGGTTCTTTTGCCTGGACAGGGTGACTAAGTCACTTGGGGCCCACCATGTCGAAGCCTGCATCCCTAGACTCCTGCTTCCTGGCCAGACTGAGTCTATTCCATTTGCTAAACTCATGCCCTCCCTCCCCTGACACTAAGATGAGAAGTTCTGTTCACGAATCCTCCCAGGATGCTGCCCGCCTGCCCAGGCTCTGCAGACCCTGAGGGTCAATACCATGCTCCTTGGTCCTGTGCTCAAACAGGGACTGTGTGCGCTACATACCTTTCCTGTTGGACCTGACAAAGGTCAGGATCACAGCCTCCTTCTCTCGGCCTTGAAAGCCATCAACAGACTTGATCTCCAGCTCAGGGTGCTTGTTAGAGAGGCTCTGTCTGAGCAAATCCACCTAAAACAGAAAGCAGGGCCAAGATGTCATCAGCAAGTCAGGGGATTGCAAGATCTGTCATGCCTGGGAGCCCTGCCCTGTAGGAATGGCTACTGTGAGTACCTTTCAGGGACTACAACAGCAGCAAGCTGCCCTGAGGCTTGTAGCATTTCCTCCTCTTAGCCTGGGAGTGAGCGTGCTGACCGTGAGCACATATGGAATTCTCCTAAGTGTGCAGCATCAGAGGGCTTAGCCTCTGCCCTGAGCTCACGTAAACCACAGGGCCAAGAGGCATGGTACTGACCCTTAGGGTCAGCAGAGCCTGGACAAGCAGGCAGCATCCTGGGATGACACATGAACAGAGCAGCGTAAACAGAGCTGGGGACCTCGTACACTAGGGACAGGGTGCTGAAAGGGTGGTAGCACTCTCTGTGCATTACGGCATCTCTTTGCCTCTGACAGCCTCATGTATGATGCTGGTGACCAGAATCTGAGGACCTTGAACTATGCAGGCAACACAGTTCTCCTACTAAACCAGATGGGGGCAGGGATACAACTTGGGCCTGGCTGATCCATCAGTACGGTCTCTATGCCATCTGGGAATGCTGGTCTGAAACAGTGGGGGGCCAGGCTGAGGTTAGGCTGTTAGCAATGTGAGGTAAAGAAACACAGATGATCTCTTCTGGTGTCCTCTGAACCCTAGACCTGGTCACAATGAGGTCCACTGTAGCCCTGGACTTTGTAGCCAACAAACTTCCCTGTCCTTTCAGCCTCTAGTAGGCTGAGTCCAAGGATACAAAGAAACAAAAGGGGATCCCTCACACCTGAAGGTTGTAGGGTGCGATGACGGCAATGTCACCAGCCTGGACCCCAGCATCCACCAGAGCCTGGATGTGCAAAGTGACGAGGCGAACTTCACCTGGGGAGGAGAGAGGGTAGCGTTCAGCGGTGCCATACTGTGCAGCCTGTTACTGAGCTGTGGGAAACACTTTATGCCTGTTGTGAGCAGATCTTATGCTGGGCCAAGGGCAGGGAGCATCCTGAGAGGAAACCGGCTGACCAGAGGGTCACCAGGCTGGCAGAGACACTTCATAGGACCTGGGAACTGCTGGCTTAGAGAGTCTCAACCTAAGATGGACCAAGCAGCGGGGTTGGTGTTCAGGAGTATGAGAAAGGGCCCAGCCCTGGAGCCCGGGCATCAGTTGGGCCCCTGGAGGAGCAAACAGACGCTGCCCTGGCCCTGGAGTCCAGCTCCAAGCCCTCAGTTCACTAGGAGCCTGTCCTCATCTCTGCCACCCAGTGCCTCCCTACAGCACGGGCCTGGGGTGACTTGTCCTATTTTATTTTTAAAAGTATTTTTATTTTTATGTAGATGTGTGTGTTTCTGTAAGTGTAGTCATGCATGCTCAGATGTCTGAAGAGACCAGAAAGAGGCCATTAGCTTTCTTGGAGCTAGAGTTACAGGCAATTGTGAGCTGGCCAATGAGGGTGCTGGGAGCTGACTCTGGAGCCTCTAGAAAGGACCAATGCTCTTAACTGCTGAGGCACCGTTTCCAGCCCACGGAGTGACTTGTTGTAAAAATCAGTCTGAGAAGGACCAGGGACTCTTGGCTCACAACTCACCAGGGTTTCCCTTGGACTGGCTGTCTTCCTCCTCCAGCTCCAGCAGCCCGCAGCCAGCTGTGTCTATAAGCAGCAGAGGGACACTCGTCTCCTCTGTGTCAGCCACACCTGGGAGGTCCCTGGCATAGGGATGGGTGGAATGTAAGACTGACTTCCTTCACAAAGTACCGGTCCTCCCATCAAAACCACACAAGGGCAGTCAGATGGGTGCAGCTCCCAGCTCCCAGGGGGGCCCAGGCAGCTATCCAGAAAGTGGTTCTCAGAGCCTCTGCAATCCCAAACCCTTAAGAGGACACAGAGCCACCTGGGGCTGGAGCCAGGCTGTGCAGAAAGATGGGGGAAGCAAGAGGCTAGGCCACTCACTTCAGGAGGTGTCCTGCCACAGAGGGATGGGCAGTGAGCTGTCCGTGGTACATGGCCTCCGAGGCCCAGCGCGTGATGGCCTGGTGCATTCGGTACTGGACCGCCAGCATCCTTACCACAGCAGCACCATGCTTCTCTGCCAGACGCTCCATCAGGCTGCGGGACAGCCCAGCCAGTGCTGCCCTGGGTCCAAAAAGGGAAAAGAAAAGAGTGCTGAGGCCAGATGTGCCACTGGGAGGGAGGGAAATGGTCCACATGATGGATGGGAAAGCTGGGCCGAGCTGCAGCAGAACCACCGGAACCTAAGAACACAGCCATTCCTTTCAGACAACAGGACTTGGCAGGCAAAGGCACAAGAGAGACATTTGAGGATACTTTGCTGCTTAGAAGATGGGAGAAGAAACCTAAGCCACCATCTGCAGTGGCCTTGAAAGGCAGGTAAGTCAGACACAGAGCCTCCCTGAAGCCTTCAGACCACCAGGCGGCTCCATTTAGAACCAAGGCCCCAGCACTGCACACCACGAGCCTACATTGTTTCTAAGATAGAAAGATGCTTCCTGGTAACTGGGAAATATGCCTGGACCCAGCCCTCAGGAGCTCATGAATTCAATGGCACCTTCAGCTACATAGTAACTGCAAGGCCAGCCTGTGCTACTTGAGACCCTGTCTCGAAATAAACAAATCAAACCCAAATGTGTTCCAGTGGGTAGCAGTCACCAGTACAGCGGCCGACTCAGCTGAGACCACCCCAGGCCCACACTGTCCAGGGATGGGTGCAGTCATTCTCTACAGCTGAATGTCTCCACCTCATCCAAAGGAGAGTGAGGCCTGAGGGTCCAAGGCTACCCACCCACGGAGCCACCAGCACAGCACCTCTCTCCACGCTGAAATGTCCAAGTCTATGTAAAGCACCCCCATTCCATCTCAGAGTAGCCCTGAGAATTTATGAGGTCCTTCAAGTTGAGACTCGACTGACTCTTTGTAAGTATTTTTAGTGCACAGGGGTTTTGCCTGCACTTATGTTGCTTTTGTATCCCATGTGTGTCTACGGAGGCCAGAAGAGGGCGTTGGGTCCTCTGGCCCTGGAGTTACAGACTTATGGGTGCTGGGAAGCAAATCGGGGTCCTCTGGAAGAGCAGCCAGTGCTCTTTAACCGCTAAGCCCTGGGATTCAATTGATTCTTAAGGACCTCTGTCACCAAAGTAACTAAGGCCAAAGGCAGGACACACCATGCCTGTCACACCCCTACAAACCTAGAAGTGTATAGCACAGCCACTGATATCACCCAACTTTCCCAAGGGACACACATGGTCCATCTTTGCACAGGCACAGCCCATGCTCCTCCCACAGCTTCCTAGAGGATGGAGCCATCTGCTGTCCCACTTTGAGAAACATTCCCTTGGAGAAGTCACCAGGCACACACCACGAGCCTTGGTACTCCTGCTCAGAGGCTTGCCCTTCCCATCAGGGCTTTCATGCTACCCGTCCTTCTCTGGACACATACAGAAAAGAAACAATTTCAAATGCAACAGAAACCAGATCAAAGTCTCTTCTGCTGCAGGGAGGCCAGAAGCAAGGCTGGGGGCCCTGGCTGCCGGAGGCGTCTGATCATGGTGACTTTGTGTCAGGCCTTGCACACAGGCCCACAGTGGGCTCTCTACATGGGAAGATAATCACAGGACACTGTCAGGGAGTGATTTAAGCTGAGAGAAACGATGTGAACCTCAAAAAGGGACTGAGGGTACCCGCTGAGCAGAGTGGGCACAGTAAACTCCACAGAGGGCCGTCTGAATGGAGCGTAGGGCTATCCACCTCAGGAGAGCAGTGGTTCAGACAAAGGGAACTGCTCAAGTTGGTCTGTTGCTATGTATGATAATGCTAATACTGGTCCCCAAACTCTGGTTGTCTCAGGAACAAGAAACTCCTCATGTACACCAAGTGACGCTGTGTAAACCTGCTCCTTAATTTAAAACTATTGGTTGAATAAAGATGCCTACAATGTAGAGCTGGGGAAAAGAGAGGTAGATGGTGTGTGTTATGGTTGGTATACACTTGGTCCAGGGAGTGGAACTATTAAAAGATGTGGCCCTGTTGGAGTAGGTGTGATCTTGTTGGAGTAGGTTTGTCACTGTGGGTGTATGGCTAGAAGACCCTCATCCTAGCTGCCTGGAAGCCAGCACTCTGCTAGCTGCCTTCAGATGAAGATGTAGAACTCTCAGCTCCTCCTGCACCATGCCTGCCTGGATGCTGCCATGTTCCTGCCTTGATGAAAATGGACTGAACCTCTGAATCTGCCCCAACTCAATGTTGTTCTTATAAGAGTTGCCTTGGTCATGATGTCTGTTCACAGCAGTAAAACCCTAACTAAGACAGATGGAGTTTCGGTTCCTGGGCTTGGGGTCTGAGGCAGGACCATGAGGAAAAGACAGAGAAGGTAGAGAGAGGAGAAGATGCCATGGGGTAAGGGACCATGAAAACTGGCCATAAGAGCTATCCAACTGGAGTTGAGAGCAGCCCAGGGAGAACATGGCAAGTCATATCTCAGAGCTACTGACCAGGAAGTAGACAAAATAGCTGAGATATTCGCTATCTGCCCATCTCTAGTTCCATTATTATAACTATAAAAGGTTTGTGTCTTTTACCTGGGAACTGAATGGTCTAAGGTGGGTTAGAAGCTGCTAATGATATTCAATACAAACTACAGCAGGGAACAGTGAGGCAGGGGCACGCTGAGACCTGAGGAGAAGACAGTGAGTGGAAGAGCTGGAAGGCGATGTAAGGGCTGGCCACAGAGGTCCTGTTGAAGGAGCCTAACAGCCACACTGCAGAGCCCAGGGCAGGCTGGGAGTTAAATGCCACAGGCCAGCCCCGAGCAGTTGTCCTAGCTCCACCACCAAGCCTGCCCATCCTCCCCAGGCTCTCAAAGCACAAGTCTCCGGTAAGCAGGCAGACAACCCAGCTCCACCCTGGGACCTGAACCAGAGATGAGAGTGGCACAGGCCCCACCCTCACACAGCACAGAATGGCACAGGCCCCACCCTCGCACAGCACGCAGCCCATCGGCTCAGCTGTGTGGACACAACGTTCAGCAGAGAAGAGATGCACTTGAGGGCCACTGACGGGGCAGTCTCTGTGGGACAGGAGACAGTGTGGGGAGAGCCAGCAGAGCAGCAGGCCAGTGTCTTACTTGTGAGAGACAGTGGTGGGTGGCAGCTGTTTGTGGTCTCCAGCTAGGATGCACTTAGGGGCCTTCAGCAGGGGAATCCAGCAGCTGGCTTCTAGGGCCTGGGCGCACTCGTCCACCACCACCACATCAAAGTAGTCCTCAGGCAGCAGCTTCAGGGGGCCATCAGAAGACGCACCTGGTAGGAAAGGAAACCAAGCTGGCTCCCTCATTTCTGCTTCAAAACCCAACCTTACACTAAATCTACTACACAGAAGGTCGTGGGGAAGGCTTAATGGACAAGGGAGCTTGTGGTCACCCATAACGCCCTGAGTTCAAGCCCCGGGGCCCACATGCTGGAAGAAGAGAACTAACTTCTACAAGCTGTCCTCTGACCTCTAGATGTCCACCCACACAAAGTGAATAAGAAAATATCCTGGTTTGCATTTCAACTAAAATTTACAAGGGAGATGGAAAATCAAGTCCTAGCAGACAATGAAGTGGAGAACGCACGGCCATATGAAGATGCTTGGCGGTGCGCGGCCGCGATCTTAGCGCTTGTAAAGTAAAAGCAGAGCGACAAGGAATCAGGGGCATCTTCTGATGCAAATCTAGTCTGAGGCAGCCTGAAGCCACTTGAGACCCAGTCCCAGAAAGGGGCAAAACAAACAAACAAACAAACAAACACAAACCCTGGGGGCTGGAGAGATGGTTCAGGAGTACTGAGCTTGCAGAGGACCTGAGTTCAATTCCCAGCACCCAGGTAAAGTGGCTCACAACCATCGGTAACTCCAGTTCCAGAGGATCAGATATATTTGACCTCCATTGGCACCTGCACTCATGTGCACATATTTAATTAAAGTAAATCTTTAAAAAAAAAATCTAACAAGCAAAAAACAAATAATCCCAAAACAAATGAATGAGACCACGTCCTCATGATGGTGAACTGTGTCCCCGATCCAGGAGACAGAACCCAACATGACATTCACAGAGATCCAAAGCAAGAGCCGAGCGCCTGGAGAAGCACAAGGTTGTACACCTGCCCTCCAATACTGTTGCTCTGAAGGTGACTGAGCATGCAGACAGGGTGCCAGCACCCTGGCATGACAGACACTCACAGCAGCCCACCAACATCAGAGCTCCCATCCCCATGGAGTTCACACAGAACATTCTGGAAGACTGGAGAAGCAAGTCTCAACAGACCGGTCAAGTCTGCATCACGTGGAACTGTAAATGCTACGCATGGAGCCAAGCTGAAAGCCACATCAGAAAGGCAGCACACAGGAATCCCCAGATATTTGGAAAGCACAGAACACTGCTAAGTAACTGGGTCAAAACAGAAACCAAGCCTTCACGACATCCCCTCTCCACAACCACAAAGCAAATCAGCCCTTTGAAACGAATGAAAACCAAGACGTACAACTTAGGAGCTGCCAGAACAAGAGCTAAATGCCCGTGTCAGAAAAGGGAGGAAGGATGTGATGGCACACACTTATAATCCCAGCATTCAAGACACTGAGGCAGGAGGACCACTTGGAGTTTGGGGTCAGTTTGAGCTACAGAGTAAGTTCCAGGCCAGGCCAGGTTACAGAGTGAGCCCTTGGGCTGCCTTTTCAAAATACATCAGGGAGAGGGGTAGAGAAGATGGCTCAGTGGGTAAGAACACTTGTTCATAAGCATAAGGACCAGAGTTCAACTCTCCAGTGCCCACGTAAAAGGCAAGGAGGGGCTCCACAGTATACACTGTCAGGGGTAGAGGCAGGAGCACTCCTGGGCTTGCTGGCCACCAGCCCAGCTCTGGTTCAGTGGAAACCCTGTCTTAGAAACACAATGCAAAAAATGCAGTAAAGCAGGCCTCCTGATATCTTCCTCTGGCCTCTTCCTCTGCATGGGCACCTATACTCCTGTAAAAATGCACACATCACACACAAACGTGCATACACCACACAAAACAAGAGAGGACACCCAGAATAGCCCCGTGTCTGTGAAAGACAAGACTCCCTTCAAAGTGAATCCTAGCCTGGAGGCCAAGTCCCGGGAAGAGCAGCAGCCACTGCAGAGGCCATGGCCAAGGCTGTGCTGGCAGGAGGGCTACACTCTCACCTGTGTTGGTGGCTAGGACCACATCTGCCGCACTGAGGCTCTGAACTATGGCTGCTTCTTCCCTTTCCTTCAGTTCTTTCCTTAGCAGCTTAATTTCATTTCGAAAATTACTTTTTTCTCTCTTATCTTGGGTCTTTTTGTTCTTGCCCTAGGAGAAAAATCTCTAATTATTCCAACAAGACTCGCACTTCTTTTACAGCACGCTGTTCTCCGGCAGTCGGTGATGCAGCTCAGCACAGTCCTGAGACAGCACTAAACGGCAGAATCATTGCGAAGGAAGCACACAGCTGCCTAAGGGCCTCACACCCCACCTGACACAGGGGCTGGAAGGGACAGTCACTATAACTGTGACCATGAGCAACAGACAGTTGGTGCCCCAGACAACAAAGTCCCAGCCAGGACTCGGGTGGAAACTTTGAGAGTCTGAGCTCACTGCTATCTATGTGGGTAGGGGTGATGCGGTGCACTGTCTGAGCCCCGCAGCACACTTAGCCTTGTTCCCACCTCCATGCACACCATCTGCCCCCAGGTTGACACCTAGACTGCATCATGTAGCCTCCACTCTCCCAAAGAGCTGGTGGACTCCTGTCCCTGGCATCCTCTCTGCCACCCTCATTCCACCGTGCTGAGGACACAGAGGAGCGCAGGGAGAGACAGCGGAACTACTGACGGGAGAGCACAGTCCAGCTCAGGAGAGCAGGGGAAAGTCGGACAGGTACGTGAACTAGAGATCCAGTTTATAAGCACTACCCTCTGGAATTGAGCCACTTAGCCTGGAGCCACCCCACCTTGTTCTGCAAGGCCTGGTGTCCTGGTATGGAGGTAAAATGGGCCGATGATTCTAGAAGGGACTAGTATTTTCCTGACAATTGCCAGGACCGGCCAGCCCACCTGCAGTGCTGGGGAGGCACCGAGGAAATGTTTGCTTCCTTCCAGTGCTGGAGGTAAAAGCTAGGGGTGTGCACACACCCGAATACGTTCTGCCCTCGGAACACTTTCTTCAGGAGAATTTCTCACCAACTCCACACTCCAGAGCAGCTGCTAACTGCCCAGTGTAATTCCCTGCCCACAGCAAGCAGGCCAAACTAAAGGAGACTCCAGTTTGTTTCAGGGAGCCAAGACCGTTCTTAAACTCACTTTGCAACCCAGGATGATCTTGAACTTCTGGTCCCTCCAGCCTCTACCTCCCAAGTGCTAGGACAACAGGTCTGAGCCACCATGCTCAATTTTATGTGGTGCTGGGGCTGAAGCCAGGACCACAGGAAGCCATAGCACCTGAACCACACCCACAGCCCTGGATTATAAAGGACTAAGCATCAAACAGAGGCAGAAGATAACCAGGAGGAACATGGGCAGCACAGAGCATGCACTCCTGAAAGACTAAAGCTCAGACAACCCTACACCTGGGGACACTGGCTCCATGATACCTACAAAGACCTGGTCAATGTCCCTTCTGATGTCGGCAACAATCTGGGCATTGTCACTGCGTGCTAGCACTGCGTCCAGTGAGTGCTGCTGAACGGACTCCAGGAGGCGGGCGGGGTGACCCAGGCGAAGAATCCGTTTCTTGCACAGAGCCAGACGCTCCACCAGGTTGTCCACAGCGATGTTGGAGGGAGCACAGCATAGAACCTGGGGAAGCACATAATGAGGCTTCTAGCAACTTCTTTCCTAATTAAACCACTTACCAGAATATTAAACAAAACAATAACCCTTAAAGGACAGAGTGAACACTGGTAAGGTGACAGAGCCTACGGTGCATGGCACTCAACCCAGGCCACATCCCAGTAACCAGAACCCAGAGATCCACAGCATATGCATCTCCCAAACACTGGATGCTGCCAGCTGACCTGTGATGGCACAGGGGACTCCAAAAGCCACGAGTGCTATGGCTTACACCTGTGACCCCTGGCGTTCAGGAGGCTGAGGTAGGAAGGTCAGTACAGGTTCAAAGCCAGCCTGGACTACACAGTGAGGAAAGACAGAGTGAGGTAGTGACAGGGTGGCGGGGGCGGGAGGAGAAAGGAAAGGGAAAAGGGGAGAAAAGAGGGAAAGAGAGACAGGCAGATGAGCATGGAAGAGAGGGAGAGGGGAAGAGAGGGAAGGAGAGATTGAGGGTAAATTCAAGTAGAGGAACACAAGGGAAGCCAGGGAGATTTCCATCCCTGATTTGGCCAACATTAACCCATTTCCTTTTACCAGCTCGTCTCCCAGTGTTTTGGTTAAATGGCCAGCACAGCCCCAAGTTCATCACAGCTGACTGTCTTGTCAAGCTTTGGCAAGCCTTTTCTAGGCAAGTGGCTCTCCCCAGCAGCAGGTGGTTTGGGGAAGAGACCCTATAGCCAATGGTGTGGGTCCCCCACTCCCACTTTTGGAATTGGCAACCTATGGAACACACCTCACTAGTAACTTCTGGATTCTACACCTTATCTTTTCTTCCTTGTGCAGGGTAAGCAATGTAGCGTTGTATTTTGAAATTGTAGCCAATCTATGGGAAGTGCGGAGACCCACTCTGCGAGGTCAAGAGAAACCTGTTGGGTACTAATGGCCCCTGACAGGGACCTGAGAGCTGGTACCCTCAGGACATTTTAGAAACCTTCCCAGTATCGTGATCTAGGATAAGACATCTCATCCTGAGGTGAGGAAGTGTGTCCAAAAACAGGAGCACCACCCACAAGGCTAACTCCAGCATTCTAAAGTCAGCTCCCTGTGCATAAGCAACAGCTCTGGGTGCCCCTCCCTCTTCTATGCACTGTAGGCTGCCATGGGCAAGGCAACGGCTGACCACGTGTTTCTCTCCTCAGTGCCAACAAGATTAATAAACCCTTTTTGCTTTAAAAAAAAAAAATCCACTCTTCCTCTTGCTCCCTCTTTCTCTTTCTTGCTGTCCTGCTCTGTCCCTTCTCTCCCCATTCCCCTCCCCTGGCTCATGGCTGGCCTCTTCTCCTCCCTCCCTCCCTTTCTCTCTCTCTCTTTCTCTCTCTCTCTCTCCCCCACCCTCTTAACTCCCCTCCCCATACCCTGAATAAACTCTATTCTATACTAAAAAAAAAACAAAAAAAACAAAAAAACCAGCATGTAACCTGTAACCAGGGCCCAGGGCATTGCCTACGGCACCAACCATCTTGTCTGACAAGACAACAGCTCTCTCTGATGGCCTCCATCTTGCTTTTGTAACTGTACATGCAGAGTGCAGTCCCCAACAACCCGATGTGTTCTGCTGCTCAGTAGTCCCAGTGAGCCCCTGTGACACCAGTGCACCAGCCTCACTGCACAGTGAGCTGGAGGGCAGGAGTGAAAACCATCGCATCTGCTCCCATCAAGAAGTCAGCTTTGTCTGCTGCTTCAAATGCCTACAAAGGCACTCTGGTGGAAGCACTCGTGGGCACAGACCGTGACAGGTCTCCCTGCGGCTCTGAGGAGAAGTGGCTCTGCCAATCACCCTCTGGCTCATGTAGTCGCTGCTGCATCCCCAGGCACAGCTGTTGCCTGGTTACCTTGTCTACACAGTGAGTCCATGGGTCCCCAGCACTCAGGTCACTGTGGGGTTACTATGTACACAGGAATGCCTGGAGGATCATGGTGCCCCATACTGATGTGGGTGAGCAGTAGCATGCAATGGAGCTCCATGCCTCAGAGAGGCAGGAGGGCACGCATGGCGCATGTGTATCTTGTGGTTTAACTTGCACATCTGATTAACTGTAGTCCCACCACCTGCCTTGACCTGCTTCAGGCTTTTCAAAGGGCCCTGGTCAATTCCACGGCGTCACTGTGAACCGAGACTCAGAGCAAGAATACAGCCAATCGTGAAAACTGAGGGAGCCCAGCCAACAACAAAGGCTGAGCGATCCTCAGGGCTCCCACGCCTTCCCCTGGCATCCAGACAGGTGCTCCCATTGTGAGGCTAAGGGAAACTGCAGAGGACAGCAGCTCAACACTCAGTCTGCAAACACCCTGTGCCAGCCTGACACAGGATGAACATGCTGGGCTGGGGGGCCTGCCAAGTGAGAGCACGACAGCCCAGGATGCAGGGCTGGAGAAGGAGGCTAGGCCCTCTGCCTACCTTTAAGCCTTGCTTCACAGCCTGAAGGATTATTTCCACCACAGTTGTGGTTTTCCCAGTGCCAGGAGGCCCGTGGATGATGGCAAGTTCTTTCTGCGCCAGCGCAAAAGACACAGCTTCTCTCTGGGAAGGGTCCAGGGTCGTGTTGTAGAAAGTGAGTGGGGCTGTGGGAGAAGCGCCACGGTCAGCAGTCAGGAATAAGGAGTGCACAGAGCAGGCTGGACCTCAGGCTAAGATGCACAGCACGGAGTTGCTGTTTTACCATTCTTTGAGACGCGATACAACCTTGGCTAGTCTGTAGACCAGGCTGGCCTCAAACTCAGAGACCCACCTGCCTCTGCCTCCCAAGATCTGAATGAAACTGAAGGTGTGCTTGTTGTTTGTTTGTTTGTTTAAACGAAGTCTCATATAGCCTAGGCTAGCTTCAAACTCTCTTAAGAGCTGAAGATGACCCTGACATTCTGATCTCCTGCCTCCACGGCACTGGGATTACAGGCTACACCACCATACCAGGGTTAGCAGTGCTAGGGATGGAACCCAGTCCTTCATTTGTGCTAAGTGAACTCTAACAAATGAGCTACAGCTCTGAGCCCTAATCTTCAAAGCAAGCGCTCTCCAGGGGCAGAGAGCAGTGCCCAGCCTGCTGTTCGGTTCCCTCATTTTATGATTAAAGATGCATTCTTAAAAGTCATCTGTTGTACACACATGCATAAAAAGGGTAATGTGTGTGTGTGTGTGTGTGTGTGTGTGTGTGTGTGTGTGAGAGAGAGAGAGAGAGAGAGAGAGAGAGAGAGAATATCCTTATGGAAGTCAGGGGAAAACACTTGCTTGAGACAAGGTCTGCTGTTCACCACTGTGTAGGCCAGGTCAGCTGGCCTTTGAGCTTCCAGAAATTCTATCTTTTCCTCCATCTCATGTAGGAGTGATAAAATTACATCCAGAAAGGTCACTTGGGTTCTGGGGATCTGAACTCAGGTTCTCACACTTATACACCAGGCGCTCCAGCCCTAATGACCTCTTCTGCCCAGCTCCGTCCTAGTGTCCACCCAGAGGCACCCAGCAGAAGACAAGTGCACTGAGCTCTTAGGAAAAGGGTGCTGACCTGGACTTGTGAGGCAACAAGCCTGCAAACCATTGTAAGAGAAGGTGGGGGACAAAGCGTGGGCTATCAAATCTCAAGGTTCTGGCACATTCCACAGCACACACCATGTTAACTAGACAACAGCTACAATCAGGACACAGTAGCCCTTTAAGGTAGACAATATGTTTCTGAGACAGGCATGGTGACACATGTCTATAATCCTGTACTCAGGAGTTCAAGGTCATTCCTAGCCATGCAGATTGAGACTAAGACCAGCCTGGGCTACACAAAACCTAGCCTTTCTTTCTTTCTTCTTCCTTTTGTTTTTGTTTTTCCCTGACAGTGTTTCTCTGTGTAGTCCTGGCTGTCCTGAAACTCACTCTGTAAACCAATATGGCCTGGAACTCAGAGCTCTGCCTGCCTCTACCTGAGTGCTGGGATTAAAGAAGGCCTGTGCTACCACTGCCTGCCCACAAAAGAAGGTAAGAGTATCACTTCAAAAGTGTGGAGTGGTGTAGAGCTGAAGAGATGGCTCATGGCGTAAAGTGCTTGTCACACAGGCATGAGAACCTGTGTTTGGGTCTCTAGCTGGGCCCAGTGAAGTGCATCTATAGTCGCTGGGACTCACTGGCCAGTCAGCCCAGCTAGTTAGCGAGCTCCAAGTTCAGGGAGAGACCCTGTCTCAAAAATAAGCCAGAGGGCTGGAGAGGTGACTCAGTGGTTAAGAGCACTGATTGCTCTTCCAGAGGTCCTGAGTTCAATTCCCAGCAACCACATTTTGGCTCACAACCATCTGTAATGGGGTCTGACGCCCTCTTCTGGTGTGTCTGAAGACAGTGATAGTGATGGCTCAGTGGGTAGGGTGCTGCCACTCAAGCCTACAATCTATGTTCAATCTCTAGAACCCATGTAAAGGAAGAAAGAGAGAACCAACTCACAGAGCTGTTCTCTGATCTCTGCATGCACACAACACACACAGTAGTAGTAAACAGATAAAAGACAGAGCGGAGAGGGACTGAGGAAGAAACTCACTATCAACCTCTGGCCCATAATCACAGGTGCACGCATGTGTAAGTACACTCACACAAACACGTACACATATATGACACAGACACACACAGTGTGCTGTGTACACTTATAGACCAGCACTTGGGAGACAGAGGCAGGAGGATCAGAAGTCGAAGACCAGCCCCAGCTGTACAGTAAGTTCTGTAATGAGAACTTCTTCAGTACCAAGTCCAGAGAATACAGCCTAAAGCCTAGAGTCACTCAGAAAGCACGTCTAAAGGTGTCGAGAGAGAGTCGAGAGATTTCAAACTTAACACAAACCCTTGCTAAAACAGACCAAGGTCACACTGTCCTCCATCATTTCAGGTAGGAAGAAGTTAAAGCTGGAGAGATGTCTCGGGTTAAGAACACGCACTGTTCTTGCAGAGAACCCATGATGGGTTCCCAGCATGTATGTTGGACAGCTCATAAACACCTTGACTTCCACCTGCAGATGATCCAATGGCCCCTTCTGATGTTCCCCAAGAAATGTACTCATGCAGATGCACCCCCACACACACACAAATAAAAATAGAATTAGAAATCCTCACGTATTTCAGTGGCGGGACTGGGGGTGGAGCCACCCAGCAGGACATCAATGAGTGAGGATGCTGGCCCAGAATGGTACTTCTTCAGTGTCAGCAGAGCTCTATGAGGAACCAGAACCAAAATGAGGAGCTCTTTGGGACACCACCACCTGAGAGCACCCAGGACCTCCTTAGCAGATAGGCCTCTCCCTCCCTCAACACAAGTAATGGTGGCCACAAGTCCCATCCAAGGAAAAGGCTTTGGTTTCAGTCAGGAATTCTCACTTTTTCAGGCGTTTGTAGGTGACGTCATTGGCAAGCTTCAGCAGTCTGTAGGTATTTTCTCGGTCCAGGTTCAACTGGAAATCATGGGACTCATCAAAGGCCACTATGACTGATTTTTGGGTGATGCGGGTCAGGACCCCAGTGGCCAGTTGGCTGCTTTCATTAGTATCATACAGACCCACGATATCACCTGCAAAAACAAACCCAGCTAACTATTATGGTATGTGATCATTTCCAGTATATTTCAAATTATCATGCATCCATTTATTTAATCTGTGTGTTACGGTGCACGTGTGTGGGTCAGAAGACAACTTGTGGCAATTGTTCCCTCCATGTGGATCCTGGGTACTGTACTCAGGTTGTCAATCAAGCCTGGTGACAAGCACGATTTCTCCCTGAAGCTAACTCATATGTGCGGTATGAGTTTCACCTGTGCCTTGAATCTCCCCGACTCTAGAAAAACAAAAGGATAGGACAGGAATGCTCCTGGGGCAGAAGCTGAGCTGCGTGTCAGGCTTCCACTCTTGAAGGCTCCCTCATCTCAAGAAGGCTACTTCTGAGTGACGACTGAGCCTTGAGACTGCCCTTCAGATTGACAATAGCCACACCCCTTGATTTGGTCAGGCCGGGTTCCTGTTACCCCAGCACCCATCATCCTCACACTGCAGTCACTCCACACAGGTTCGGAGAAGACTGCCACAGGCAGTACTGCTGGCTCGCAGTGTTCAGGGCTGAGGCTAACTGATATACCTTGTGTGTGGTCAAAAAGCCCTAGAGTGCAGTGCAATGGCCAGAGTGCTTGCTCAGCATCCCAGAGGCCTTGGGCTCTATCCCAGGCACTGCAAGGAGAAAGCTGCCAAACCGGGCAACCAAAAAGCAGTGTATTAGCAGCCAGATGTGGTAGTGCATACTTGCCATCCCAGAACTCAACAGGCAGAGACAGAAAGCTCACTGCAACTTCTAGTGCAGCCTGGTCTACATAGAAAGTTCCAGATGGGGCTGGAGAGATGGCTCAGTGGTTAAGAGCACTGACTGCTCTTCCAGAGGTTCTGAGTTCAAATCCCAGCAACCACATGGTGGCTCATCTGTAACAAGATCTGATGCCCTCTTCTGGTGTGTCTGAAGACAGCTACTGTGTGTGTGTGTGTGTGTGTGTGTGTGTGTGTGTGTGTGTAAAATATATCTTTTAAAAAAAAGAAAAAAGTTCCAGATGGATCAGAGCTATACAATTAGTCACATTCCTGTCTCCAAAAACCAACAAAAAGTCAGGTATGCTGGTGTAGACCTATAATCCCAGCACATGGAAGGTAGTGGCAGGAAGATTAGGAATTCAAGGCTCCAAGTCATCATCTGCAACACAGGAAATTTCAGACCCTGACTCGAAACAATAACAAAACAGGCCATGCTGACCATCAGATTTGTATATAGAAGGTTTTTACTGCAGAGCCTCAGACCGTCTGGGTCAGTCCTCCAGCCCTTGGGAGAGCACAAGCCCTGATCTGACCACCAGCAATGGTCAATACAAGACTATACCAAACACCTACCAGAGGTGAAGCTGTTGCTGGGAAGCACCACTGCAGGCCCAAACTTCCTGGGCTCAAAGGTGACCAGCCGCTGTCCATACAACCCGGTGCGCTGGCCCGATACCTGAAGTTTCAGCAAACACACCCCTCGGCTCTGAAGCTCTTTCAGAGAACTGCGTTCCTGCCAGGACCTAGAAGACACCAAGGATAGCGGCTTCACTGCTTGTGCCTGCACAGGTGGGAAAGGAGTTCTGCTTACAGGCATCAGGTATGCATGCCCCAGAGGAACTCCGGATCTGCTCTGCTCCAGTCCAACCTCTCCCACAGCTCCCAGTTACTGCCTAACTTGCTCCAGGTCAGCCAACCGAGTCTTATCGTGTCTCTTTGCCATCTGTCATCAAGTCTTTTGGGGCCCTCCCATTACACCTGACTCCCTCTCTGCTTCTTACCACCAACACTCTAACTGTGGTTCAAGGTCCTAGTCTGACTTGAAGCAGATCCCTTCACTCTCACAGCAAGCATGTGGTGTGGGAATCACATGCCTTCACAGAGAGTATAGGAAATCCTAGTGCATAATCTCATAGTCACACAGTCCAAGCAGCAAAAACTCTCACTCATCATGACTGACAGACTCTCAACTAATCAATGGTTGCAGGTGTAATCGTACAGACTGGCTTCAAGTCCTGCCTCCACATGGGTTACCCTGGGCCAGTTACTTCACCAGCCTTTGTCTATCCTTAGGGAAATACATCCCAGGGATTGCACTGTGGGATACAGAAGTGGTGGCTCTGTCTGTTGCAGGCTGTAGATATTCCCCTAAAAGACGATGGCTCTTCAGAAATGTTCAGCCACCATACATAACATAGGCTTCATTGACTTTCCTTTAGGAGGCTGTTCTCAGACAGACAGACACACACACACACACACATACACACACACACACTGGGAGTGGGGTGGGGTGGGGTGGGGTGGGTTTCACTTCAGGATCTCCTGTAGACCGGGTTGACTTCAAACTGACTACGTAGGCAAAGATGACCTTGAACTCCCAATCCTTTTGCCTCGACGCCCCGAAGTGACGCCGCTATGCAGTCTTGCAGTCTTCTCCAAGGGCCGACTCGTGTGCTGCCCATTGACCCAGCGAATACTAGCTGGCTCCAGGCGGTGACTAAGGAGAGCTACAGAGACCCTGGGACCCGCGGCCAAACCTACCTGCGCTCCTCCACCTCGGCGTCCCGCTCTAGCTCCAGCAGCTGTAGCTGCTGGGCCACAAAACTCTCCACGGTGGACGAGTCCATCTGCTCCGTGGTGCAGCCCCTGACTGATGCTTCCTGCTCGGCCATTGGGACCCGTGTTCCTGTCGGACCGCGTTCCCTACCGGACCATAGTCCGCAAAGGACCTGCGCTGCCAGCCAGGGTACTGATTTCCGACCGGCCCGTTTCCTGTGCTCTCTGCTAAGCCAGTGACTTGAAGCAGATCTGCAGTAGGATCCCTGTTTCCCTCCTCCAGGTGTTCCCTACTGGGCTTGTGCGTTGACACACAAAGTTCGCGCCGCTTCCGGTTCCGGTTGAGACTGTGGAAAAATGGCGGCTGCCATAGCGGCCTCGGTATTGCCGGGCTTTTTCGGGCGGCTGGTGTCTGTGTGTAGGCGTAGCATCTTGGCATCCCAGGGACCCGGACCTGGTGAGACCAGGGAGGCCTGGTGAGGGAGGAAACTAGCGGTGCTTCCGCCGACTGCCGCATGTGTGTCTGAGTTCGCCTTGGTACCTGGTGTGTTGGTTGCGAGCGTCGTGAATATTGCACTGGGTTTGGAGTATGAGAACGTGGTTCCTTCAGTTCATTGGTTAATACTGACAAGTGCTCTTAAACTTATGTTTAGGTTCTTTATTATTAAAGAGACACAAATGGGCCTAAAGAAGTGACCTACCCAGGGTCATACATACGTAGAGATGCAACTTAGAAGCTGCTAAGTAGAGCCTGAATGTGGACCATTGTCCTCGGGCTGCTAGCCACCCTCGGATCAGAAAAAAAATGATGTTGAAGAAAGGAGTGAGTGATTTTAATGTTAGGACCTTAGACCATGGAATGAACTTCTTGAAACATAACTAGTAACTAAGCAGTGTACCCTTGACCCAGACCTTTTGGTTTGTGTATGTATTATGTGTATGTACGTGTGTAGGTGGGTGCACATGCCGGTGTGGAGAGCAGATGATGATGTCAGGTGGCCACTATTGTCTAATACCTTTTCGTTTCCTTTTTAAAAAAGATTTATTGGGATGTTTGTTTGTGTGGGGTTGGGGGCGTGTCTTTTCTGTGCACTTGAGTGAAGGTGCTTTTGGAGTCCAGAAGAGGAGTTCAGATGTTAATCCATAGATGCCAGGAGAAAGACCACCAACTCAAATCATCATGGCCAAATTAATTAAAGCATGCTTTTTCACTCGGGTACACAGGCTGCCTCTGCCTAAGGCAGGGTTCAGGAGGTCAGCATTGGACATGGATGAAATAAGGTTTCTATAGTTCAGGAGTAGAAGGTTTCCAAGTGAGGGGTGGGGTTACAGAAGTAGAACATAGTGTAACAAGTTGGTTATTATCTTCTGAAGCAAAGGTGCCCTTGCAAGGTGGTCATAACAACAGGTAGTCATAATAACTTTGAAACAAGGGTATGGTTGCTGTTTTCTGGAACAGGCAGTGTAAAGCCATTTGTAGTTAAGGTGGGGCATAACCCAATCCTTGAGAAACAGATTTAATCATAAACAGGAATGAACCTAGTTTTTCTTTCCTATAAGATGGCTTTCCCGCTTAAGATGGAAGCAGGCTGGTTCATCACAGTTCCTTGGAGCTGGAGTTGCAGGAACTCATGGCCTTTCATGTGGGTGCTAGGAACCAAACTTTATCCTCCATAAGAACAGCAGTTACTTTTAACCACTGACCCATCTCTCCAGCCCCTCTCCACCTGATTTCTAAAAGTTTCTCAGTGAACCTGGAGCTGGCTATTTGATTAGACTGGCTAATCCACAAGCTCCCAAGATCTCTTTGTCTCTACTCCCCAGTCTGGTAACAGAAGGGCAGTGCTGTGCCGGCTTTTTATTTTTAATGCTGGTGACCTTAACTCAGGCTCTCACATGTGTATAGCAGGCACTTCACCCACGGAGCAATCCCCAGTCCTCACCTGGACTTTTTTCAGAGGCAGGTTGTCATACAGTAGGTTAAATTATTTACCAGCAACAGATCTGTGCATATCATCACAGTAACTACCCACCATGTTTCTCTTGTTTTTACAGCCTCCCTCTGGTCTGCTTCTCGAAGGTTCAATTCACAGAGTGCTTCATATCCACAAGGGTAAAATACCAAAATGTGGGTCTGGTGATTTTTCCATTTATCTGTAAATGTTACCTTCAAGTTAAAACATCTCCATTTGAGGCTGGGTGTGATAGCAGACTTGGTGGTACAAGTCTTTAATTCCAGCACTTAGGAGGCAGAGACAAAGGCAGATGAACAGCCAGAGCTACACAGAAAAACCTGGTCATTAAAACAAAATAACAAATTTCTCTACATAGCTCAGTGATAGCATGTTTGGCCAACATACTTGAAACCTTGAGTTCCACCTTCAGCATAAATATGTATACATACATCATACATGCATATATACAATTCTGTCCTCAACAGAAATAATGCATGTGTGTGTGTGCATAGATTACCTATATGTATACCTCCCAGAACAGCATCTGACAAACAGATGGTTCGGCCAAAAGATATCAATATCCTCCCTGTGTGGATAGTCTCAGCAGCAGAAGCCTTTTTGATTCTCAGAAGGAAAATTACAAAACAGAGTCTGAAAATATGAAGAAACCCCAAGTGGCACTTCACTGAGTGCCTGTTCTTCCAGTTCTCCTGTGACAGGTCCAGCCCTCCTTCCTGGCTTCATTTTCCCAGCTGCCTCTTTGTATTGTCTTCATCTGGCTCTGTCGTGTCCAGTCACTGGACCTAACGGCACCCAGGACAGAGCCTCTAGAGAATCCTGGTCCCTCAAGGCCACTGCCTGGCTGTGGACCATGGAATTTATGTTCCTAGGGACTCTTGAGAACTGTTATGGTGAAGGTGTCCATCATTGCATAGATGTGTATAGAGCTGTCCTGTGTGTTTATGAATGGCAGACATAGGCGAGGCCTAGTCTGACATCTACACGTTCCTCTGGGGATAGAAGGATTGAACGCAGGGGTTGGGGATTTAGCTCAGTGGTAGAGCACTTGCCTAGGAAGCGCAAGGCCCTGGGTTGGTCCCCAGCTCCAAAAAAAAAAAGAAACCAAAAAAAAAAAAAAAAAAAAAAAGAAGGATTGGAACGCCTATGCTAGTGTTGTAGAGCCAGCATCAGTGTTGTGGGTTTTATGCTCCTCCATAGCAAACTTGCACACACCCTCCTGATGCCTACTGCACAGCTGTTTCTTGGGGGACTTGAAGCTGCCTTTCATGAGCATGTGATGTGTATTTATGAAATGGCTTTTGCAGATATGTTCCTAAGACTTCCCTGAGTTCACCACCCTGGCAAGAAGTGGTTCTGCCGGACCCTGCTGAAGAGACTAGACACCATGCAGGTAAGACTTTGCAGTGGCTAGGCAGGGTGGTCTTTGTAGCCCTAGCACTTGGGAGGCTGAGGCAGGAGGATTACGTAGAGTTTGAGGCCAGCCTAGGCTACAGAGTGAGACTGTATCTCAAAAATAACAGAAGAAAAAGGGAAATGAAATGGTAGCACCAAGTGTCCATTCTCATGAGCCACTGGGGTAATCATTGCCACAGAGCAGGGTGGTGAACTCTGTGCTCTAAGCCACAGCACACATGAGACCTCACATTCATTTTGATTGGTAAACACCAACATCTATGATGAATCTTCTCTTCATAAACAGCCCTCCAGCATCTGCCATGAGGCAGTCAGGTGATAGTGGGATATGGGAGCACCTCCATCTCCAGCTATGTTATATATCAGTGCAACCTGTCATCCCAGTGTTCAGTTGGGAGGATCACAAGTTTATGTGCGGCCTGGGCTACAAGTCAGGAAAAAGCAGCGTGGCTGTTGCCAGCCGAAGAGTCAGTCTCCGCTTCCCCCAAGCTAGAGGTTCCCGTCATTGCAGGGAATCTTCTGGCATTTTAAAATACTGTTTGAGAACCTGTTCAAGCTAAGTATAGTCACCCCTGGAGGTCTGGGATTGCTGGGAGGACTTGCCACAGATAACAGAATCCATGAATGTCATGACGAGGAATGGCAGTGTTTGTGTGTGTGCAGCCTGTCCTGCCTGTCCCCTGGAGGCAGTGTCTGTGTGTGTGCAGCCTGTCCTGCCTGTCCCCTGGAGCACTTCCGTTGCCGACTGGCAGTGCTCACTCACTGTTCAGGGCACCACCACAGGAGAGGTCTGCCTGTTTGGTGCGTCCTCATGGAGCCTTCACTGAGGATGCCAGGAGCTGCTTCTGACCTTGACCTTCTCCAGGGCAGGAATGGTTATGTCTGTCCTGTGTGTCCAGGCCTTGGCCTAGGGTTGGGGGTCTTTGTTCAGTAGGTATCTTCTCAGGGCAAAGATAAGGGCTAGGGACTGTGACGTGAGCCAGGGCAGTGGTGATAGGAATAGAAACAGGTGTGGAGGGAGGGCAGGTGGGCCTGCCAGAGAAGGAGTATGGAGGGAAGGCAGGCCCCGTGGGAGCTGGGAAAATTCTGGGGTGGTCAGGGGTTCCTGCCAGCTGAGAGGCATAGAATCTGGCTCCTAGGGCTACAGAAGTGTCCTCTCACTTCTTAGACTGCACACGCCTCGCCCTGGGATATAGTCCAGGTTAGACTCACTGCAGTCCTGCTTCAGCCTACCAAATGCTGGGATTATGGGCGTGCACCATCATGTTCTGCTTGTACACTGGTTCTTAATTGATTTTTTAAAAAAATAAGCAAACAAGATGAGGGCTCTGATCCAGAACTGCAGGAATAACACTTCCTGCCAGTGCTCCTGAGAGCCCCGGCCCAACCGAGGCCTGCCTACTGGGTGGGTAAGCAGGGCTGGAGAGACTGCAAGAGTACTCCTCACAGGGGAGCTGGGGTGGCCGTCCACCTGTCCGGTGATTGCCGCCCACTGTCCCGCAGAGGTTGTGAAGAAGGTGAATGAGCTGATCGCCGCGGGCCAGTACGGCCGGCTCTTTGCTGTGGTGCACTTTGCCAGCCACCAATGGAAGGTGACCGCTGAGGACCTGATTCTCATTGAAAATGAGCTGGACATCAAGTGTGGAGAGAGGATTCGGCTGGAGAAGGTGAGGCGCATGCCGTGTTGTGGACTCAGGGACTCTGGCGCCCAGTGAGCATTGCTGAGGGTTTTCTGAGTCACAGCCAGCACAGGCTAGACTCAGCATGGGGCAGAACAAAAGGGAGACTAGGGCTAGAGGGAGGCGATCCAGCTGAGCTGTGTTTCCATAGCCTCCATCACAGACATAAGCCGCCAGTTGAGCTTGAAGCGGGATTTCTAGCACCTGCGGTTGTAGGGGAGGCTGGGAAGTTCCAGCAGCACAATACGGTGTGGGCAGCAGTGATGGCCACCAAGGAGCTTAGTCTGGTTTTTTTCTTTGAGTCGTGGTCTCCTTGTTGTATCCTTAGGCTAGCCTCAAACTTGCTGTGTAGACCAGACTGCTCCTGAGCCTCCGCGTCTACCTCTCCAGTGGGTGTGGAGGTCAGAGGAGCTTGCAGAGATCATTTCTCTCCCCCCACTGTGGGCCTTGGAGCTCTCTGTGTTTTCAGTTTCCTGTCCAGTCTTAACATGTAGGCATCACCTGCCCCTTTCTCCCAGTGGTTTCTTAGAAGTCGGTGAGGAGCCAGGGATTAAATATGCTACATTTTATCTTCTCAGGTCCTATTGGTTGGGGCAGACAACTTCACACTCCTCGGCAAGCCACTCCTCGGGTAATGAGCTTCTAAACCCTGGGCTTGGTCCAGGGCTGGGCTGGTTCACAGGCTGGACACAGTGTGGTCAGGCCCAGTGGGAATTGTCGAACATCACTGTAAAAGTTAATGCAACAGCTTCCTGTAGAATTCTGGTGGCTGTTTGATGTCCCAGGAGACACCAGCCAGGTGACTGGTCAGTCACTAATCCATTATAGTGTAGCTTTTCTTCTTTCTCTCTCTCTCTCTCTCTCTCTCTCTCTCTCTCTCTCTCTCTCTCTCTCTCTCTCTCTCTCTCAGCTTCTTGAGAACAGGGTCTTTCTATGTAGCCCTGGAAGGCATGCACCACCTTAGCCAGCAGTCAGTGTAGTCTTCCAGATCCTCTTAAGGACTGATGGTTCAGCTCAGAGATAGAGTGCCTACCTGTTATGTTTGAGGCCCTGAGGTTGTGTTCTCAACACCACAAACAAAATTAACTGAAAAAAAAATTTTTTTTGTTTGTTTGTGGGGTTTTTTGTTTGATTGTTTTTGAGCCAGAGTTTAACTGTGTAGCCCAGGTTAGACTAGAACTCTAGGCTGACCTTGAATTTGTGGCCATCCTCCTGCGCCTGCCTCGCCTCCCAGATATTGGTATCTGCAATCACACCTGACTAAAATATTTTTTAAATACTCTTTACAATGCTTTCACACTGTTTTCAAAATGAATGAACTGTATGTGGCACATGGCTGTTGTCCCTATACAGAAAGCAGAGGTGGAAGGTCAGAGGTTCATTCCTTGGGTGTAGAGAGAATTCAAGGTTAGTCTGGGCTGCATGAGACCCCACTGCAAAACGAGTAATTCTTCGTAGAGCTTTCAAAGTCTGTGCGTGAGGCTGGAAGGCAATCGAGGAGGTGCACTGTCATGGTGGTGTTTCTCCTGTCTTTCTAGAAAGGATCTCGTACGAGTTGAAGCCACAGTCATTGAAAAGACAGAATCATGGCCCAAAATCAACATGAAATTTAGGAAAAGGAAAAACTTCAGGAAGAAAAAAAGTAAGTGTGAGACAGTGTACTGGAGCCCTGTGCTCCCAGCACACCATGGTTGTGCCCATGTTCCCTGCCAAGTAGCTGGGCAATGCCAGGGGAATGTCATCGTGCCAGCATTGTGTGGGATCAGAAGTGCCCCAGGACTATCACACTGCCCCATTGCAACATGCAGACCACAAAGCAGCTGTGATGCCAGCATGGCAGCCACCTTGCTGGGGTAAAGCAGTGGCATATTCGATTGTCTTGGAAAACTGGAAGCAGCTCCCACATGTTCTGGGAATGCTCACCCTGCACAGGTCGGGCTGAGGTAGTAACAGGACAGGAATCTGTTGGTAGGCAGCGTCTTGTCGTCAGCACATTTGCTCGTGCATGCGACATCACAGATGCTTTAAAGGGAGACATGATTAGACGCTCAGGAGCAGGTCCATGACCTCTGCAGGAAGCAGGGGAGCCAGCTGTGCTCTTTGAAGTCGGTCAACCAGGCCAGGCAGGCTGCGTCCTCTCCTCTGATGCTGCTGCCTTCATTAGCCCTTTAGGAATAGGCCCCAGCAGTGTCATGGAAGTGCCAAATACGAACACCCTCTGGTCCAGGCCATGGCCTACTGGCTGACTTTTAAGGAACTGAACTGAGGAGGCTCATCTGAAGGCTGGAAGCTGAAGATGCTGAAGAGGCCCTGGAGCCAGTGTGAGGAGAAAAGTTGGGGGAATAGCCAGCTTAGGGGTGTGGAGGGTACAGTGCCTCAGGAAGCAAAGGCAAGCTCTCCCACAGGGAGGAGCATGGCCATGAGCCTGCTGACCTGTAGAGAGGGCAGGTGAAGCCTAATGGTGACTTCTCGGGGCACTGCTTCCCTTTGGGATGGTTGGTCTGGCTAGGCAGGAAGCTAGCCTGTGGTGATGGAAGCCATGGGTGGGCAGTGCCAGGTGGTAGGTATGGTGTCAAGGCCAGGTAGAGCATGGAGGTCAGGAGGGAACACCAGTGTCCTCGCCTGAGTCAGTCTCCTTTCCCTGAGGGAACATCTAATTACTAGGCTCTAATAGGTGTGGCCGGTCCCCACTGCCTGCTTTGTTCTGACGTCCTCAAAGCAGGAGGGAGTCCATAGATGGATAGAGGTTAGAGAGCACCAGTCAATCCCTGCAGAACAGAGGTGCCCCAGGGAAGGGCCCAGGCTGGTGGAATGGCTACAGAGCCTGTCTCTGGGAGTGACACCACAGCAGATAAGGCCAGGTCTAGTGCTCACACTTGTGAGCTGAGGAGGCTGAGGCACAGTTCCCAGCCAGCCTGCTGGACAACACAGCAAGATCCTGTCCCAAACCAGGCCCAGGACTGATGAGATGGCTTGGCAGGTGAAGACACTTGCTGACACCAGAACCCACTTGGTTAAAGGAACTTGTTCTCCCAAGTCGTCCTCTAAGTGCATGCTCTCTCACACACACACACACACACACACACACACTGTGGCAACTTGTGTGCACACACAAAATAAATGCAATTTAAACAAATATTTTTAATCAGCTCTCTCATATCCCCCTAAAATAGTAACAGTGGCAATTGTGAGCGGTCTATCCTGCCTTGGAAGCCTTAGGGCCAGTGTGGCTGTAGGAGCAGACCCTTGACCATAGGTCACTGGGCCCCCCTTTTCTACTGTAGGTGGAGCCTATTGGGTGAGTGAGGTGGTTGGTACACATCAAATAAACAGAGTAGGAACAAGGGACCTGGCCAGCAGCTGTCTGAAGGACATGAGACTGAGCCCATGACAAGGTTCTCTCTTTCAGTCATTGTGAACCCACAGACCATCCTTCGGATTAACACCATTGAGATTGCACCTCGTTTGCTGTGACCGCAGAACAGATGTCTAAGAAGTTCTGAGATGTCTAATAAACTCAGGAGGCTGAGGCTGGAGGATCACAAGTTCCAGGCCAGGTTGGGCTACACAGCAGGACCCTGACTGACAATGATAACGAATAAAATATTTTGTAGGAGACTGAGCCTATGATTTACAGTTAAAGCGAGTTCATGCTGATTGGTGGGGTACGTTGAGCCATGTCAGAACAAACATCACCCTAAGCCCTAGCAGGAAGCTTGGAGAAAATGCCTGGCCAGGCCCCACCCCAGCCTTGGGCCAGGCTGGCTGCTGTACACACTGGGTTGGCATTCCTGGCAGCTGTGGCAGGCATAAGGGGGACCCACACTGGGGACAGGCATGGGTTCCCAAGACAGCTGCTGGATTGGGCATGTGGCTCAGGTGACAATGTACTTACTGCCCTAGCATGCAGAAAGCCCTCAGAGGCTGAGGCAGGAGGATTCCCAAGTCAAAGGTCATCTTCACCTGCATAGTAAGTCCTGGGCCAGCCTGATCTCCATGACCCTGTCCCAGGATGAAGGAAGCTGCTCCAGGGTGGGAAGCTGCAACCGGCCGGGAGCCGTCGGCCGGGAGACGTCTGCGTCAGCTGCTTCCTTTGCCTCCTTTGCTTCCTTTGTGACAGAGGTCCCAGTACAGGGTCAGTGTTCCAGCAGCCCCAGGATGGAGGGAGCACAGGGACAATAGGGCGGAGAGTGAGGCCGTTCTGATCCTAGCAAGGGTTTGGGGCTCCAGGGCTGTGACCCTGTGAGTCAGGCCCACCTTGGAGAAGACCACCAGGAAGGTCACACAGCCTCTAAGGACCAAGCCAGAGTATGGAGTCAGGGAGGAAGCGCAGGCCATCCACAGGAGCTGCCAGAGCCTTCCAGTGACAGTAGGCTGTGATCAGTCATGTGACAGTTGTCCTACTTTTCCCAGCTGCCCCTAAGAGTGACCCTTAACTCAGACTTTCAGGTTTTTTGAGACACAGTAGATATCTCTGTATCATTCCTCATAGCCCAGGATGACCTTGAACTTGAAGCAAAACGGTCTCAGCCTTCTCAGTGCTGGAATTACAAGTGTGTACCACCATTCCCAGCTGTCCAACTCTGGAGAATAGGGCCTTTGGATTGGGGTAGGAGGCTGTTACCCTGCAGCCAGGTTCCCCTGCAGCTCCTTCTATGTGCAGTAGAGGGCAGCACCCCACTGGCCAGCTCTGCCCTGAAGCCTGAAAGGAGAGGGAACTGCTGGAAAGCAGGCCTCTTTCACAGACCCCAAAGGGACTGCTGCTGATGTGGCTCAGGTAGGAAGGTAGGAGACAGGCATTGGGTGTGAAATGCTCAGCCACCCCCAACCTCTATCCAACCAGTCAATCTCTCCCTCCCACACCCCAGTCCATATGTGTCTGTGGTGGGCGCAGACCCCTCGGGGTACATATGCCTCAGTGTATGCCAAAGAGAACACGTCTTAGGAGTTGGACAGTTTTAACCATTACATAAGCCAGGTCAGCTGACCATGGAGCTCATGGAGTCTCTTCTGTCTCTACCTCTCATTTCCTGTACTGTGATTAAACACATGACTTATACATGGTTCTGGGAATCTGAACCCAGGTCTCCAGCCTTGTGCTGCAAGTGTTTTACTCACAGAGCCAACCCATCTTCTTTTCCTAATTATTTTTTTGTGTGTATGTGTGCATATGAGGACAGAGGTGTCAGATCACCTAGAGCAGTTGTGTTTGCCTGACATGGTACTGGGAGTAAACACAGGTCCTCTACAAGAACAATATGTGCTCTTTCTTAACCACTGAGCCATCTTTCCAACCCAATGTCTAACAAAATTCTCTTCCTATCCATAACTCATGCTGGAATCCTGGACGCCAGCCCTCTCCCATCCATCCTCCTGCTAACTCAGCAGCCGCTCTGAGCCTGCTGGTCTACATTCTTTGACTTTGGCTTATCCGTGTCTACACTTTTCGTTGTTTTGTTTTTAAGATGATATGTGTCTCAGGCTGGCCTCAGACTTAGTATGTACCAGATAGGATCTAGAACGTCTGATCCTCCTGCCTCCGCTTCCAGACTACTGGCATCCCAGGTGCACATGCACGCAGGCAGATGACCACTTCCGCTTTATTCTCGCAGTGCTGGGGATGGAACCCAGAGCTTCGTGTATACTAGGCAAGCACTCTACCAACTGAGCGGCATCCCCGCTACTATTTTTGTTTGTGGTTTTAAATTTTATTATTAGCGTATGTGTGTCCAGGATGGAACAGAAGTGTCTGAGTTCAAGTGGCTAGTCCCCGTCTCACCAGCTTGCTTGTCTATTTTTTAAGACAACCTCTTGCAGAGCAGTGAGATGGCTCAGCAGGTAATGGCTGGCTGTAAGCCTGAGAACCTGAGTCCACGCATAGAACTGACTCCTGCAAATTGTCCCCTGACCTCCCAACAAAAGTTCAGTGTAATTTAAAGATTTAATTTACTCGTGGTAAAAGTAACTTTTATTTGCCTGTTGTAATTGTTGTCTCCAAGGCTTTCTGCCTCCATTGCTAACCTAGGCCTGGTCCTAGAAGCTTCTTGACTCCATATAATCTCACCTAGGCCTAGAATGTTTTCAGCCTGAGACTTACTGCTGAATAAGCTCATCCTTTCTAGTTCTTTCTGAGCTCTGGCTGGCTGGTTCAACTCAGCCGTTCTCTCCAAGATGACCTATTCAATCTGCCTCAGCCCCCACTTCCCCCATCCCTTTCCTGAACTGCTCTGCTTAGCCTTAAACTAACTCCGGCAATGTTCTAATCTGCTGGCTCCTCAGTCTCTGACATGTTCTGTCTTTACCTGTGTCTAGCTTGTTCTCTCTCTGCAACCTGCCTCTGTACCACTGTCCTGGTAAAACTGCCTCTCCCCCTCCTTCTCCCTCCCCCCACCCCCTGTGCTGCCCCTCAGGTAGCTTCCCTTTCCTCTTCTTGTGAGAGTTGGGCATTGGGCATATCCTATTCTGTCAAATCTTTCTTTGCTCCATCACTTTGACTGTTAGTCAGTTAGAAGCCATTTTCAAACGTGGGTGCTTCCTTCTACAAGCTACCCTTACCTTCATTGTTGGGATTAAAGGTGTGTACTATGGGCCTGTGTACTAATTCCAGCCTGAGGGATGAAAGGTGTGAGCTACGAGTTGAGCCACACCATAACTGGAAACAGTTTTTTAAATAAACAACCCAATTTTGGGGTTCATAGTGTGATCATATATCCTGCAACACCTTATTTATTTGTGTGTGTGAATCTCTGTACCATTTGTGTGCTGCTGTCCACAGAGACCAGAGAAGCCAATGAGTCCTCTGGGTCTGGAGTTAGAGGTTGTGAGTTGCCCTGTGGGTGCTGGGAACCAACCCCTGGACCTCCACAACAGTAGTACCAGTTTTTTATATTTTTTTTCCTTTGTTTTTTTGGAACAGGGTTTCTCTGTAACCCTTGCTGTCCTGGAAGTCATTCTGTAAACCAATCTGGCCTTAAACTCACAGATCTGCCTGCCTCTGCCTTCCAAGCACTAAAGGCACAAGCCCCTACCACCTGTTGAGCAATAAACGCTCTTGTCTGCCAAGCTATCTCCACAGCCCCAGTATATATAATTTTAAAAACAAGCTTGGGGGGAGGGGGGGTTTGGAAGGGTTGCTCAGTGGTTAAGAGCTGCTCTTCCGGAGGACCCAGGTTCAATTCCCAACACCGACATGGCAGCTCACAGCCATCTGTGACTCCTATTCCAGGGGATCTGACTCCCTTACACATGTAGGCAAAACACCAATGTGCATAAAATAAAAATAAAAACTTACTAGAGGAAAAACACCCAAGCCTGTACTTCTAGACTTAGAAGGTAGAAGCAAAAGGATCAGAAGTTCAAGGCCAGCTCCGTGGGAAATTCAAGGCCACTCATGGTTACAGGTCACCCTGTCTCTAAAATAAATGAATACAATAAAAAAATCTCCCATCCCATTCTACCAGTGAAGCAGATGTGGCCCTCATGGACACCTCGAACACTCCAGGGAAATGCAGCTGTCTTATAGCTGCTGTCTGTGAGGTCCCAGTCACCCTCAAGAACGTCCTGTCGGGCAAGGCTAGTGAACCAGAGTTTCGGGAGAGACTCCTGTCCGTGTCTACAGGCACCCAGCTGGGCCTGACTCTCAAGGACTCCTGAGTGGGCTGTACTGTCACAGTGTCAGAGTTCATGGTGGCCACAAGGCTGACAAAGGGTCTGTCCCAGATTTCCCACAGGACTTCAATTGTCCCTTACACATAGCACAACAGCAGCTGCTGTGCCTTTTCCTCCAGTGTGTCCACACCCCAGACCTACAGCAGCTCCCCAAGATAACAGGCGAACATTTGGAAGGTGTGGTGCCCTTTGACCCACATCTGAGTCAGCCACCACCCTGTCCCTTGATGGCTCAGCAGCTGCAGAAATGGGAGGTGGTGCAGAGGCTGAGCTACCTGAGGGCTAGCAATATGTCACCTTCCTCTTCCAGATGATGGCTTCAGGGAAGCAGTTCTCCTGTGGGGTCCTGGAGATCCAAGAGCACAGGTGTGAGGACCCACTCCGGTAAGCTGCTGATAAATGCCAATGGCTGGCAGCATCTTACCACATCATCTTAAGAAATGATTTCCAAGCAAAGATCATTTGATCATTTTCAAGTAAAACCATGGGGCAAGTAGATGGCTTAGTTAATACCCTGCTTGTCTCATAACCATAAGGATCCGAGTTTGAATCCCCGGCAACTACATAAAATCAGGTGTGGACTGCCGGACGGTCCAGCAGGCAAAGGTACCACACCCTAACAACCAAAGTTTTATCCCAGGACACACACAGTAGGAAAAGAGAACGGATTTCCCCAAGTTGTTTTCTTACCTCCACAAACATGCTCTGTCACACACGAGCCCAACACATGCACACACGACAAATAAAGTGATTTTTAAAGCTTGGCAGTCTTACTGCTCAGGCTGCAGAGATGGGAGGACCCCTGGGGTTCACATCTTATCTGGCTGAATTTGTGTGTTCCAGATGCAATGAGAGACCTTATATCAAAAACAAAAGCAAGATAGAGTTGGGCATGGGGTGCATGCCTTTAACCCCAGCAGTCAGAAGGCAGAGACAGATCTCCGAGTTCAAGGCCAACCTGATCTACCCAGCTCCAAGTAAGCCTTCTACCTGGTGAGACCCTGTCTCAAAAGGTAGGGGAAACAGGACAGAAGCAGAAAGCCAGGCTTGGTGGCACCCACCTTTAACACCAGCACTTGGGATGCAGAGGTAGGCTGATCCTTATGAGTTTGAAGCCAGTCAAAGCTACATAACATGTCTCAAACGAACAGCCCCTCCCAAAACAAAAACAATTTAAAATAAACCCACAGTAGGTGGGCCAGTGAGATGACTCAGTAGCGTTGATTGGACAATGCTAAAGACCTGGGTTCAAGCCCTAAAACCCACAAAAGGTACAAGGAGAAAACTGATTCTGTTGTTTCATCCAACCCCCATACCAGTGTGTGGCACATGCGAGCCTACATGAACATGTGCACATACACACCACAAATACACAGAACATACACAAAATAATACATCACACGGTGTTAAGGCTACCATGCATAACAAGAGACAACAGAGGACCAACAAGATACCATCCTGATACACAAAGTGCAGGGCTCAGGCTTGGACGCAGCAGGGAGGCTCATGGGCATGGGGTGGGGGGGTGGGGCTTTCCCTCACCTCCTGGGGATCCTGATCTATTCAGAATACATTCAGCTTTCAAGGCTGGGGGCCAGACAGCAAACAAATCCGTAGGACTCACTTCCCTCTAGCTCTGAGCTGCAGTACCTTACAGTCCACACAGGCAGATTCTGCCAGAGGTTGCTGCCTACCTGACCCCTGGCTGTCCTTTCAAACCCTGTCTATCAGCCATGGTAACCACTGCACATGTCTTCCAGAGCTGGCCTCTGTCTTCATCTCATTTCCGGACCCAGAGCCCCTAAAACCATGAGACTCTCTGGAGGAACGGGATTGGTTTTTGCTATCTGCAGTCAGTCTACTGTTTCGTTTCATTTGACATGGGCTCTCACTACATACATCAGGCCAGTCTCACAATGCTCTTCTTAGCCTCTCCAGTGTTGGGGTTCTGGGTGTGAACACTGCCCATTGGCCACACCCGAGTTTATGGTGTTGAGGGGACTTATGGGGTGGGATGGGCCAGAAGCAAGGATAAGAGGTTGGCACCCAGCCTTTGGCAAGAGCAGAATTGGAAATTAGGTTCTATGACAACACAGCTATGTGTGCATAACACAACACATGCCGCACACACACGCACGCACACACATGCACACACACACACACACACACACACACACACACACACACACACACATGCACACACACACACACACACACACACACCCTCTAAAGAGGCTGTTTGAGAAGGCCCTGGACTCCTTGGTAAGGAAGCTGCCTGCTGGTGCTTCAAAACCCCTATGAAACCTGGCTGGAGCCACTCCTGAATAGAGGGGGCGGGTGTAGTGCTTTGAGAGGACTGTGCGAGCCAGAATGTGTAAACAATCCACAGAAAAGTATCACGTCTCTTATACCTGGATGTTTCTGGGAAGAGAAATTGGGCAGCTGGAACACTTCCCCCACCTCATGCTGTAAAGCCAAACCCTGAAGGAAGGACTATGGCATTCAGGCAGCAGGTGTGTCTGACTAGTTTAGTTGGCTCGGAGAGGAAGGCATTATTTTTGGAGCAGCAAATGTTCCCCTGGTTGTAGTGTAAAACAAGCAGATTTCAGGTTTAGATCTTCATGCCCCCTAAAGGCCCACGGATTAAAGGTTTGGATCCCACGGTGGTGGCAGTTATTAGGAGGTGGTAAAAGCTTTAATAGGTGGAACCTGGCAGGAGGAAGTTAGGTCATCGGGGTTGTGCCCTGAACGGAGGTCACATCCATTAGTGTTGTTACTGTGACAGAGTAGCGTACAAAAACAACTTCCAGAGGGAAGAATTTTTTCTTTAGCTCAGGGTCGAAGGGACAAAGTCCATCATGGGCACAGTCACAGTGGCAGGAAAGGGAGGTGGCTTTCACATTGCTCCCAGTCAGGAAGCCGAGAGGTGATGCTCAGCCCATTTTCTGTGCTATGCAACCCCAGCTCTAGGCGGGTACCCCCTCCTCACCTGATGAAGTATGTCCTCCAGGTAATTCCAAATCTTGACCATGAAGGAACCATCAAGGGAGAGGAGAACCCTCCCCAGTCTCCTCCATCTTTTTGGCTTCTCTCTTCTACTCTCACATTTTCTCCTCAGTTCTGTGAGGGGAGCAGCCTCCTCTGCCACAGGCTGTCTTGCCTAGACTCAGGCCTGAAGCCATGGGGCCAGCCCTGCATGGAAGAAACCCTCAGAAACTGAGCCACGTGGAACTTTTCTCCTTTTAAATAGGTTTTCTCAGATGTGTCGTCATAGTAACAGAAAGCTACTTGTTGGGCCACCCTGTCCCGCTAGCAGTTATTAACTAGACATGCAGAACGCCAGCCCGTGACCCCTGAGCCCTCACACTGACAGAACATAGAGGCATGGGAGGGTGGAGACAGCCTGTACAAGCCCTTGCTCCTCTTCCAGAAGCCCAGAGCTCAGTTCCCAGCACCCACTCCAGGCATCTCACAAGAACCTTTAGTTACAGCTCCTAGGGATCCATTGCCTTTGTCTGGCCTACACACACACACACACACACACACACACACACACACTACTCACATGAGAGCATATACACACTTTAAGAAAGAAATCTTGGGGGCTAGAGAGACGGCTCAGTGGTTAAGAGCACTGACTGCTGCTCTTCCAGGGGTCCTGAGTTCAATTCCCAGCAACCGCATGTTGGCTCACAACCATCTGTAATGGGATCTGGCACCTTCTTCTGGTGTGCAGGCATATATGCAGGCAGAACACTGTACACAATAAATAAATAAATAAATAAATCTGGTAAGAAAGAAAGAAAAAAATGTCTTTGTGTAAGTGCTGTACGTGTTCATGTGGGCGTAAGTGGTTGTGCATGTGTGTAAGTGTCATATATGTTCATGTGGGCATAAGTGGTTGTGCATGTGTGGAGGTCAGAGCACAACACTGTACATCTCTCTCATCATGTTCCACCTTAGTTTTTGAGATGGGCTCTCACTGACGCTAGCTCACTAATTTGACCAGGCCAGGTAGACAGCCAACCTTGACGAACAGATGAATCTCATGTGAGGATCCAACCTCCATTCTCTTACAAGAGAACACCACAGGCCCACCTTTTTTTCCCCTCTCTATTTAGCTGGAGAGATGGCTTAGCAGTTAAGAGTACTTATTGCTCTTACAGAAGACCAGGGTTCAGTTCCCAGCACCCAATGGTGACTCACAGTCATCTGTATGTAACTCTGGTTCCTGGGGAGTGCGGTGTACGTATATAATCGTAGATTAACAGTCATACATATAAGATAAAGTTAAATCTAAAATGTTTTAAATGTATTTACTTCTGTGGGTGAACGTTTTGCCTGCGTGTATGCACGTGCATGCCTGGTGTAGACAGGTGTCTGATCCCCTGGAACTAGAGTTTTAAGTCATTGAGAGTCATCAGATGGGGATGCTGGGAACTGAACTCAGGGCCCCTGCAAGAGCAGTCAGTCTTAACTGCTGGGCCACCACTCCAGTTCCAGGCTCACTGTTACGGAGGATCTCCAGCTGGTAGGCAGAGCTGCTCTGATTGAAATGGTTCTGGCCTCTCTGCTCCAAGGACAGTGTTCTAGGGCACGCTCCCTGAGGTAGAAAACAGCAGTAAGTAAATCCCATCTCCTGCAAAAAAGACAAGACACATAGAATGGCTGTAATTCTTAACCTAAAATAACACCTCATTTTAAATTTTACTTGTGTATGTGTGTACATGTGCCACAAGAGGTTGTCTAATCCCCTGGAATTGTTTGCTGCCAGACATGGGTGCTAGGAGCCAAACTCGAGCCCTCTGGAAGAGCCTCCTCTCCAGTTCCATGGTTGTTTTTGGAAATCTTCCTTATATCAGAATCCCGGAGCCCTTCATACCCTTGGTCCCGCCTTCCCAGCTGAGAGCCCATGGGTGCAGGGCTGAATGAAACCAAATGAAGCTTGATGCTGGTTCCCAAGGCCTGGTAGACCAGGGCTACCTCTCCCACCACCCGGCCCAGCACAGTGGCCAAGCGTGATGTCCCTTGCATAGGTGGTAAAGTTAGGGTCCATGGTGAGTGAAGGAGAATCATGCCTGAAGAAATGAACTTAGGCCTAAAAGCAGAGTGTCCCCTCTTACATGCAGCCTGTAAGCAGGGCGTCCCCTCTTACATAAGGCCTTGAATTTGGCTCGGTGAGAAAAGGCTCTTGCAACCTAAACTGATGACTGAGTTCGATTCCGCAGCCCCACATGGTGGAAGGAGAAAACCAACACCTGAGAGTGGGCTCTGACCTCCACGTGTGCACCATGCCATTTGCGTGTCCACATACATGTACAAACACAACAGAAAAAAACTAATAATTTCTACAAACAAGGAGCTATGTAGCTCATTTCTGCCAAACTCCTCAGAAGGTGAAGGCCATGTATGGAGGGGCCCACAGCTGTCTCTGGAAACTGGTAAAACCCAACAGAAGGCCGCAACGTCAGGTGGCCCTCCCAGGAAATGTGTGCATTTGATATGTTCACAGTCTGGATTAATTATTCCTTCTTGTTTGTTTATTTACTTTAATTGTTTTTGTTTATTTTATGTGTATGAGTGTGTTACCACATGTATGTCTGGTGTCTTTGGAGTTCAAAAGAAGGAGTCTTGGAAACTGGGGTTATGGTGTGAACTGCCGTGTGGGTGCTGGAAATCGAACCCTGGTTCTCTGCCAGAACAAGTGCTCCTAACCGCCGAGCTCTCTTTCCAGCGCCATGCTTGCTCTGTCTTCGTGAAACAGGATCTCATGTAGCCCACTGGATCTAAACTCACAATATAGCTGAGAATGGCCTTGAACTCCTGTCTTCCCACCTCCATCTCATGTGAGCTAACCTGAGAGAGAGAGAGAGAGAGAGAGAGAGAGAGAGAGAGAGAGAGAGAGAGACTGTGTGTGTGTGTGTGTGTGTGTGTGTGTGTGTGTGTGTGTGTGTGTGGGAAAATCCCTAGGATTTTTTCAGACACAGATAGATATACAGATAGATGATGGATTTGTTATTAATAGGTAGGAGGGTAGAAATAGGCAATGGACAAATGGACAAATGGATGGATTGGTGGACAGATGATACATAGATATATGATGGATGGATGGATGAATGGATGGATGGGTGGATGGGTGGGTGGATGGGTGGATGGATGGATGGATGGATGGATGGATGGATGGATGGATGGATGGGCATATATGATGGATGGAGAGGTAGGTAGATGAAAGATGATGAATAGGTAGATGGATGGACAGATGAGTAGATAGACAGATGATAGAAAAGTCAATGATACCTGATAGATGATGGAAAGTGAGAGACAGATAAGTGAGCAGGTGATTGATAGCACTAGATATCTAGGTGACGGATGATAGAGTGGTTAAGAGATAATGGGTGGGGGTTGGGGATTTAGCTCAGCAGTAGAGCGCTTGCCTAGCAAGCACAAGGCCCTGGGTTCGATCCCCAGCTCCGAAAAAAAGAAAAGAAAAAAAAAGAGATAATGGGTGGATGGGCAGATAGATTGTAGACATCAATAGATGAGGGGGGGGGATCATCACAGCAGATGCTAGATGTTTGAGAGATGGCTCATAGGCAGCTAGATGAAGCCTGTGTCTGAAGTAAAATCTGCTATTTTAACCATTTGAAGTCTTTCACAGAACCGAAGAGCCTATGTTGTCCTGGAGAACTCTGCAGGGCTGGCCCACGGCCAACAGGAAGCAGTAGGTATCTGACCATCTCTCCCTCTGTACACACCACCCCAGGCCTAACACATCAAGCCCTGTTTTAGAGAGGATTGAGTCTCCAAGGCTCTGGAGTGTTATGGCTTCAAAGAATGCATGGATTGAACTTTCTAAAATTCCCCTTGTGTAGTTTGGACTCTAAGGTGCTTGACTAGAATGCATGAAGCCCACGTTCCGTCCCCAGCACCGCATTAGCTCTCAGGGTGTGGGAGACAGAAGGTATGTTCTGTCATCCCAGAACTTAAGAGGTAGAGACAGAAGGATCAAGAGTTCAAGTTCATCTCAGCTGCACTGAGAGTTTGTGGGCAGCACGGGTAAGATCCTGCCTCAAATAACAAAGTGGTGTGTGTGTGTGTGTGTGTGTGTGTGTGTGTGTGTGTGTGTGTACATGTGTGTAGAGACTGATGTGGGAATTCCATCCTGGATCTATTCTCCAATGAGCCTCTGAGATCCACCTATGTCTACCACCCAGTGCTGGAGTTACAGGCACTCACTGCCCTGCCCAGCTTTGACTTGGGTGCAGGGCATCCAAAGCCAGGTGCTTGGGTTTATACAGCATCTGCTCTACCCACTGAACTCTCCCCCGTACTCCCAATATATAAGTGGGGTTCATTATTATTCAAGCTGTCAGGACTGTGACAAGATAGTGAACAAGTTATTAGAGAATGTCCCCAGTGTTCCAGGGACAGGGGGCAAGCACAGGGAGGCAAGCGAGGCAGCTCCCACTACCTCGTAGCGGACAGTAGGGATGTTGATGCCTGGAATGGGACAGGAGAAGATGGGGAGGAATCCCCAGGCAGAGGAAACAAGAAACAGAAAGGTCCTGGGGCTTCAGAGTGGTAAGGCTCAGTGTTCAAGGTCCTTATGATGGTAGGGAGGAGGTGACACCTCAAACAGGAACTCCATGGGTTAGACTGTCCCTGTGGTCAGAACCAACATGGGCTTGGTCTCTGTGTCACGTGGCTCCTGGGTGGAGGTCTCAGACTTATATACAACAAAATGCAGCTTGCAGAGCCCAGGGGATCACATCAGAGTCCAGAAGCTTCTAGCTTTTGTTGAAACCAGCACCCAGTGGGCTCTCAGTAAACATTAGTTCGAAGCCAGGCGTAATGAGTGGGCCCTATAATCCCAGCACTAAGGAAGCCAAGTCAGGAGGATTTCCATGAGTTCAAGAGCATCCTGGGCTATCCAAACAAGTCTCACAAGCCTGGGATATATAGAGGGGTCAAGCCAGCTGGGGCTACAAAGTGAGACCTTGGATCCAAAGAAATAGAAGCTAGAGATAGATGATGGTGCACACCTCTAATTCCAGTGCTCAGGAGGCAAAACCAGGTAGATTTCTATGAGTTCGAGACCAGCCTGTTCTGTACATATAGGCCAACCAGGGTCACATAGAAAAACCTTGTCTCAAAAGGGGACGGGACTGGAGAGATGGCTCAGTGGTTAAGAGCACAGTCTGCTCTTCCAGAGGTCCTGAGTTCAATTCCCAGCATCCACATGGTGGCTCACAACCATGTGTAATGGGGGTCTGATCCTCTCTTCTGGTGTGTCTGAAGACAGCAACAGTATACTCATATGCATGAAATAAATAAATCTTTTTTTTTAAAAAGGGTTAAAAAAACCAAGACTTGTACTCGAGTAATAGTTCAATGGATAAAGTGCCTGCTCTATATGGAAGCCCTCTGGTCAGCTCCCCAGAACCTGCCAGTCACAGCAGCATGCATTCCTAACCCCAGTGCCTGAAATATAGACACGTGGATGCCTGGGGCTCACTGGCCAACCAGCCTATAGCTTTCCAGCAAGTTCCAAGGGTCTTGAGAGAACCTCTCTCACAAAGCAAAGTGAACAGCTCTTAAGTAGGCAGTCCTCTTCCTCCACATGCACACAAACATGCAAAGATACCCACACATGTAAACATGTATGCAGCTAACCATGCCTCTGCTGGGCACGGTGGCCACACATGCCTGTGAAGTCAGCACCTGGGAAACAAACCCGAGAGGACCGGCTCACCGTTGCTCTCACAATAGGAAAATGGCGCTGAGGAACAGAGGCCAGACACAACCGCCACACATTGTGTGACTTGATTTCTATGAAGCCCATTCTACGAAATGTCCAGAATAGGCGAGTTCACAGGGACAGAGAACAGACCTGGTCACCTGGGGCTGACAGAGGGCAGAGCGTGGGAGTGACTGCTGATGGTAGGGGTTTCCTATGCAATAGTGGCATGTTTCTGAAACAGATGAAGCTGGTGGCTACAGGGCTCGTTAAATATAGTAAACCCCAGCCGCAGATGCAGAGGTTGTGTCAGGTGCTGGTCACACGTCAGCGAGGCCAGTTGCTTGTTTGGCTTGGTTTTGTTCTTGTCTACTCATTTTGTTTTGTGGGTCTTTTGAAGCAGGGTTTCCCTATGTAGCCATAGCTGGCCTCGAACTTGCTATGTGGGCCAGGCTGGCCTGGAACTTGCTGAACTCCTCCTACCTCTGCCTCCTGCCTTCCGGGATTACAAGCATGTAACACTAAAGTCCTACACTTGTTGTATTACTTCTCTTTATGTGTTTGTGTGTGTTTGTGTACCCCAGCATGCCTGAGGGGGGTCAATTGCAGGAATTGGTTCTCTCCTTTTTTTTGAAGACAGGGAGTGTTTCTTGCTGCCCAGGGGCTCACCAGTGAGGCTAGGCTGGCTGGCCAGCAAGCCCAGGGATCAACCTCTTCCTTTCTCACCAGTGCTGGGCCTATAAGCACACATCACCACATCTGCTTTTTAACTGGATTTTTGGGCTCTCGCAGTGGCACAGCATGTGCTTTACAGGTTGAGTCATTGCCTCAGCCTCCTGACAGCAGTCACTAATGGACAGACCTCATCCAGTCACTTGGAGGGATACAAGGGACACAGATATTGATCTTTCTTCAGGCCAACTGCCTTGACCTTGGAGAATCATTGTCCTTGCCTTTGAACTCACACTGCAAAGTCTCCCTGCTTGGTTCTCAAGCCCATCGGCCTTCAGAGGCAAATGCACGATCTCCAGCTGCAGGTCACGGTGGTTGGCATGTGAACCCACACACATTCGAACCCACACACATGCATACATACTCATTTGCTAGTATGCACACATCAGCACACAGGACACCCATATCTCTGTTTAGGCCAGCCTCTTCCAATGGCCTAATAAAGAAGACAGCTTGGTAGCAGGCACCGACAGGTCTCGTTCTGCACATGGCCTTGACCCAGCAATCAGTTCTGATAGCCTGATGTAGAGCAGCTGACCTTTCAACAGTTATTCAGGGCGATAGTATCTATGACAGGAAAAGAGCTTGAAGACCCCTCCTGTTTCAGGGAAGAAGTTAATTGTGGTCAAATAAAGCCACAGGAGGGGACACTCTTAGTAACCAGTAAGCCAAGCGGAGCATCAGTGAAGCTGTATTTACTAAAGATCTATAACTAAATGTTACAAGCTGGTGGGAGCTGGCCATAGGACAAAGAAATGATTTAAACTGCATTATTTTGGCTAAGCGGGGTGAGTACACACATCTGTAATTCCAGCACTCCAGAGGCAGAGGCAGGCTCATCTCTGAGTTCAAGGCCAGCCTGGTCTACATAGAGAGCTCCAAGATTCTGCCTCAAAAATAAATTAATTAATTAAAATTTAAAAGTTAAAGTCAAGTAAATCTGTTTGTTTTTCCAGTTCTGTTTTTCCCGTTGGGGGATTTTTCTCTCCCTATAGTGAGTACTTATTTGGTTTGCAATTTTAAAGTTAACACAAGGAAGCTTGGTGGTCCACAGTTGTGGCAGCAAGTTGAAGGCCAGCCTAGATTACATATAGAACCGGCCAGTCTCTTAACAAACAGTAGAACCTTGGGGCAAGGTGCAGGCACTGAGGATTGGTGTTGCCAGCCCAGAGTGCAGACCTGATCTAGAGCAGGAATCCTGGCGTGTGCAGCTGCCCTATGGGAGCTCAACGTGCCTGGGGGTGGGGAACCCACTGCAGTCCCTAACCCATCCCGGTGGCCTGCATAGGACTCAGGCACCTTCTAATTCTCTGCATGGGGGTGGGGGGACGCCCAGGTGGCCGGTTCCTCCTGCAATCTGACTTTGACACTGAAAAAATGGCCTGTGTCCACCCACTCACCCCCTCAAACCCCTCATCCTTGAGCCCTCCCAGGCACAGACCCTAGCTCCTGGCCTGGCCACCCTGACTCCCCCTCCCCAGCACAGTGGCTTACAAGGAAAATACACTTATGGTTCAGGGCGAACAGGCATCTCTAACTTAACCTGGGTGTAGTGTGGCTTCCGTAGCTCCTGGCCACACTGACTGGACAGGCCACAGGAAACAGCCACTCCAGCTCCCATAGTGCTAGGGCTGGTCTTATCTCCTGGGGGAAACAATTAGCTTATCTGGAAGCCAGCGTCCACTTTTCCATTGCACAAGTTCTGTAGGATTGGAAGGGCCCCAGGCTTCAGTGAAGTTTCAGACACAGAGTGGCGAAGGAAGATGCTGCCAATCCCAAGGAAAATGGCCCAGAAACCAGAAGACAGGGTTATCAGTCTGTCTGAGGGTCTGAGAGATGAAGCAGTTGACCACGAGGTTGACCTTGGAGTCAGTTTAATTCCCAGATCGGGAAGACTACAGTGATCCAGTCACAGTTCAAAGTTATAGTGAGAGGACTTCCCCACCAACACACACTACCTTAGGCTGATTAGGAGCCACAGTCACCCCTCAACCAATGAATGGAAAAAATAAATGTGGTATGCCCATACAGATGGAATATTACTCAGCCATAAATAAAAATTAAGGGTTGGGTGGTGGTGGCATACTCCTTTAATCTCAGCACTCAGGAGGCAGAGGCAGGAGGATCTCTGTAAACTCTAGGCCAACCTGGTCTACAGAGCTAGTTCCAAGGCAGCCAGTGCTACACAGTGAAACCTTGTCTCAAAAAAACGAAAGGTGGAAAGAGGAGGAAGAGGAAAAAGAAGAGGAAGATGAGGAACTAAGGATATTTACAATACACCAGGTGACCCCTGAGACTGTCATGCTCAGTGAGAGGCCAGACATAAATGATCATGTTATAGGGCCCTATTTATATATGTCTAAAATAGGTAAATCCTTATTCTTTAATTTGACAGAAAGATTAGCGCTGCCAGGGATTGGGAGCTAGTGGCTTTTTAGAACCCCGTGGGTACAGCCAAAGCTACCAGATTGTGTGTCTTCAAGTAACTCAATATGATACACGAGTCATATCTTTGTAGACTTAAAAACTGGGACCTTACATTTAAAAACTATCAATATACAACAAAGGTGAGTTCATTGGCTGAACACTAAGAGCTAGGCCGAGCTGCATGCAACTGCTGCATGGGGGGGGCTCACTGTCACCCCATGTGCCTCCTCGAGGCTGATCTAGGAGCCTCTTGTTGGATCCTGCTGACCCAGCACAGCAGGTAGACTGGAGCCTGTTTGTTCTCTGGCAATGTCTTCTCTAGAGAGCCCCGACTAGTCTGGTTAGCCCTACCTCCCCTTCAGGTCCCTGGTACATAGCTGTACACAAAGACAGGAAGAAAAGACCAGAAGACCCTAGAGGGAACAGAAGAAAGGGATGCTCAGATGCAGGAAGCCAAGTGAGGCCCTAGGTCTCAGATATGCAGAGCTCAGCAGATGTGAGAATAAGGGCTGGGGAGAGATCTGACCTGAGGGCAGGGACAGCTGTACATCCATGCCACACCTAAAGTCAGTCACACGAAACCCTGCTGTCACTTAAAATAATTCTTCTTCTTCTTCTTCTCTTCTTCTTCTTCTTCTTCTTCTTCTTCTTCTTCTTCTTCTTCTTCTTCTTCTTCTCCTCCTCCTCCTCCTCCTCCTCCTCCTCCTCCTCCTCCTTCTTCCTCCTTCTTCTTCTTCTTCTGTTGTCTTTTTTCCTCCTCCCCCTCCTTCTCACCCCCCCTCTCTTTGGTGTTTGGAGATTCATCTAGTCTTGATGTGATTGTCTGCCATCCATTTTGCTCTTTTCCTGAATACTCAGGCCTGTAACTCAGGCTCTGAAGAGGAGTCTTCCTTACCCACTCATGCCATCTCTCTCCAGTCATTACCCTGCCTTGACCCTCTCCATGGGGACTAAAACTATTACTTAGAACTATGCCACATGCTAGTGTTTATCTTCTGTCTCCACCACTGAATCCCAAGCCCCTGTAGGGTGAGGACCTGGCTTTCCGTAGAAGCCACAGCTTATTACTTTTTAAAAACATGTTTGTATGGGTGTCTACATGTACACACGTGCATCATATGTGTGCTTGGTGCCCAAAGAAGCCAGAAGAAGGTGTTAGATCCTCTGGAACTGAAATTGCAAGAGCAGCCAGTGTTCTTAACCAATGAGCCAACAGTGGTCTTGGGTTGTGTGAGAAAGGTAGCTGACCAAGCAGAGAGAACAAGCCAGCAATCAGCATCCCTCCATGCTTAGATTCAATTCCTGCCTCCGGTTCCTGCTTCAGTTCCTGTCCTGACTTCCCTTAATGAAGAAGGGAAACTTGTAAGCCAAACAGACCCTTTTCTCCCCAAGCTGCTTTTGGTCATGGCGTTACCACAGCAACAGAAAGCATGTTCACTGGGTTTTCTTGCATTTATTACTTATTTATGGGGGTGGGACTTGAGTCCAGGGTGGAGGACAACAGCAGGAGTCAGTTGTCTCCTTTTATCATTTGATCCAGGAAATCAAACTCGAGTCATCAGGCAAGCACCTGTACCACCCAGCCATCTCACCAGCTGACTTAGGGTTTTATTGCTTTGAAGAGGTGCCATGACCAAAGCAACTCTTATAAAGGACAACATTTAATTGGGGCTGGCTTACAGTTCAGAGGTTTAGTCCATTATCATCATGGTGGGAAGCATGGCCATGTGCAAGCAGACATGGTGCTGGAGAAGCCAAGAGTTTTACATCTTGATCCACAGGCAGTAGAAGAAGACTGTGTGCCACCTGGGCATAGCTTGAGCATATGAGACCTCAAAGTCCACAGTAGCTCGCTTCCTCCCACAAGGTCACACAGACTCCAATGAGGCCACAATTTCTAATAATGCCACATTCTATGGCCAAGCATTCAAACACATGAGTCTATGGGGGCCATGCCTATTTAAACCACAACAAAGACAAAGTCTCTCTATGTAGCCCTGGCTGGCCCAAAACTCTGACTTACATCTAAGTCAGAGAGAAATGGATTAAAGGAGCGTACCTCAAAACCCAATTTGCAAGAATTCCTTTGGAAATGTTTTAGTTTGTGTTCCTCAGAAATCACGAATGTCATCCCAACACTCAGTCACTGGGAGACCAGAGGAGCAGGAGTTTAAGATCATCCTTGGTTAGTTACATAGCAATTTTGAGGCCAGCCTGGTCTACAAAAGACTAATTTTCTGCCCTTCTTTTGTTTTGCTTTGTTTTTGAGGTGGAGTTTCTCTATGTATCCCTGTTTGGCCTAGAACTCCCTATGTAGACCAGGCTGACCTCACACTTGAACTCTTAGAGATCAACCTGCGTCCACCTCTGCAACGCTGGGATTAAAAGCTTGTTCCACCACACCTGGCTCGTGAGACTCATTTTCAAAGAACCCCCTCCAAAATTTTTTTCTTAAAAAATAATTAGTGGTTGGGCTGGATAGTGAGATCCTATCTTAACAAAAACAAATAACAATTTAAAATGAGTCTAGTTTTTTAAGATTTAAAATTTTTTATATGTGTGTTTATGTCCATGTGATTACATGCCCAGTGGGTATACATGGGGCTGAAGGCAGTGCGAGCATCTGACATGGGGCTGAAGGCAGTGCGAGCATCTGACATGGGGATGAAGGCAGTGCGAGCATCTGACATGGGGATGAAGGCAGTGCGAGCATCTGACATGGGGATGAAGGCAGTGCGAGCATCTGACATGGGGATGAAGGCAGTGTGAGCATCTGACATGGGGCTGAAGGCAGTGTGAGCATCTGACATGGGGATGAAGGCAGTGCGAGCATCTGACATGGGGATGAAGGCAGTGCGAGCATCTGACATGGGGATGAAGGCAGTGCGAGCATCTGACATGGGGATGAAGGCAGTGTGAGCATCTGACATGGGGCTGAAGGCAGTGTGAGCATCTGACATGGGGATGAAGGCAGTGTGAGCATCTGACATGGGGATGAAGGCAGTGTGAGCATCTGACATGGGGATGAAGGCAGTGTGAGCATCTGACATGGATGCTGGGGACTGTGGAAGAACAGGAAGTGCTCTTAACCATCTCTCCAGCCCTTCCTTGGTTTATAGGTTTATTCCCCTATGAGCCAATAAACAACAAAAGATAATTTTGACACTTCCTCTCCCCTGGCAATGGGCAAAGAGACACCTTGTTGATGTTGTTCTCATATCAGTCAAAGGCAGAGCAGACAGCAGTCCTTCGTCTATCCTAGCTTGATTCCTGGCTCGGTGGCCAAAACTTTCTTATCCCTATGACTCATAAAAATCAAATCAAACCAAACTAACTAAAATCCAGGCATGGTGGCACTGGAAGGAGGAAGACAGAGATCTGAGGACTACCATGCTACCCAGAGACCTGCCCTCCAGCACACGGCACAAGCAGGCCATAGATACCCACTTGCTGCCATGCTGTGTAGCTCAGGTATAAGATGTCAACCAGGAGCTCACCGTTCGTGGCCAGCCTGCTGGAGGCACCACAGTGCGCGAGTATGTGGTGGTCAGACAGAAGGGAAAGAGAGGCGGGACAGCCTGAGCATGATGAAGAGAGATGGAACTGGAGACTGAGGGTAGAGAGGAGTCGCCTGTTGTGAGTAGCCAAGCCTGCCAGCTGGGGACATTGATGAGGTTCCAGCCTGAGCTGCCACTGAGGGATGAGTCCATAGATTCGCAGGGGAAGGGGTCAGTGTTCATGTCCGTGGCGCCCATTACCACTGGAGAACATGGGGAAGTCCCTGGCTGGGGCAGCTGCCTGCGATCATACGAATGCCCAGGAGCTGTGTGTAACTGGCTCCACCCCTCAGAGGATGCAGAGTTCTGGAGAGATGGCCCCATCTCTCACCAGGCAGCAGCACTGAGGAGAGCAGGCCCTGAGCCTCACCCAGGCAACACAGTGGAGCTGGCTCTGGGACAGGAGTGCTGGTGAGTCAGCCCTGAAGGGATGAGTGAGGGAGAACTGACCATGCCACTCATCTGGGACTGTGTGGATGCAGAGGTGACGCCTCTCTCCCTCTCCACTTCCGGCAGTGGAGAAAGCTGCTCACAGGGTCATGAGCTCAGGATGCTAGCCCTGTCCCTCACCAGCTGCAGCCCTTGGGAGAGCAGGCCCTGCGAGCTGACTCCGTGTCAGGGAGCAGGTGAGCAAACCCCCAGGGCAACAGCTTGGGGGCCTGGTCTGACACTCTTCTGTCATGAGGTGGTATTTGTGTGGGGCTGATGCCTTCCCCCTCCTTGCTCCTCATTGTCTGTAGCAGTCTGGAGAGGTGGCTCTGGGGTTATGAGAGTGGGAGAGCTGGCCCTGTCCCCTCACTGGCTGTAGTACTTGGAAGAATGGGCTCTGGAAGCCTGGGTAAAGGTGGTCACTCAGGAAAGCAGGCCCCGTACCTCACCTAGGTAGCAAGTGGAGCTGGCTCTGGTTGGCCGGGGTGGGGAGGGTTGGGGGTGGGTGAGCTGGCCCTGACAGCATGAGAGCAGGCGAGCTGACCCTGTCTCCTGCACATGGTGGCATTGGGTGGTCTAGCCTGAGCAATGCTGGAGCGTTCCCCCTGGTGGTGCAGATGAGAGAGAGAGCCAGTGCACTGAGGAACTCAGCTATCATCCAGGCCCAGGCTGACCCCTAAATCTATATCATCTACAAACGGCTGGGACACATGAAAGGGCCGGTCCTGGTGCTCCAAAGAAGCAGGATCTCCAGATACAGGGCAACAACAGGATAACTGGGATGGGGGTGGGGTGGAGGTATCTTGATGAAGATTCAATATTGGTGATCACAGAACCCAGAGATCTCCAACCAGCCCAGTGATTCATTGCAATGAACATTTGCCAAGTGTAGATGTGTAGACAGAGAGATGTGCTGGGGGACACACTGTGACACACTATGAGATTTTTTTTCTATGCTTTGTTGTTATTGTTTGTGTTTCATTTTGGGGGGAAGATTTCAAGGGCGAAGGCTGGGGACAAGGAGATGAGCAGGATTGGGGTGCATGATGTGAAAATCACAGAGGATAAATAAAATGTTTTTTTAAAAAGATAATCTTGATATTCTGTATTTGGTATGACTTGTTCTATGGCCTAGAACGTGATCTATTCTAGAAACAATTCCTCAATCTTGCAGCAAGCCTTTTGCCCTAGCCTCCCAAGTGTTAGCATTATAGGCAAGAATGACCTTAAACTTCTGATCCTCCTACCTTCAACTCCTGAGTGCTGGGCTGACAAGCATACACAACCTTGCCTCGTTTGTTTGGCGATATGGATCAAACCAAGGGTCTTGTGCTTGCTGGGCAAGCACTCTGCCAACTCTGCTTCATCCCTAGTCCCTCAGGGTAGGGACACAAGTGAACTTGGGCTTCCTTGCTCCCGAGGCCTCAGCCTGCACTAGGTCATTTGAAAGGAAATAAGAAATATTCAAATGCATTTAAAAATCTGAGGAGAATAGCATTTGCAAGTGGAACAGGATAAAGCAGACTTATAAACACCAGACCCACAGCTCCTAGAGCAGCAGCCAGCACCTCACAGAGAGATCCTATCTCAACAAACAAACAAACAAACAAATAAACAAACATTCTTTATTAAAAAGCCAGCAGCTGCTCTCAACACACAGAAGCCAGCTCAGTCCTGCTCACCTTGAGTCCTCTGGTGTCCTGTAACCTGTGGATAGAGCCCTCCTGTCAGAGTCCCAGTTCCTAAGTCATAACAATGACCCTCTTCTCCCATCCTCAAACCCTTAGTGGTCTGAGACCTTGCACCAACAGTCTTCAGCCCCATTTGCCTCTCTCAGGTGTGAGGACACGTGCCAGATGCAATTGTCAACAAGGCAAAGGTGTGATTCAAGTTTCAAGTGAGCACACGTCAAAGCAAGTCAAAAAAGACTCTGGAAGCTGAGTCTAGCTTCGAACGGTACGAGCTCAAGAAGTTGAAGCAGTAGATGGCTGTGTGGTGAAAGCACTTGGCCATGAAAGTTTGAGGACCCAAATTCAGATCTCCAGACACCCACGTAAAGACTGACCAGTGTAATTCCAGCCTTCGAAGGCAAGAGATAGGTGATGTCCAGAACAGACTGGCCAGCAGGACTAGGCATATCAGTGAGCTCTGGATTTGACTGGGAGTCTTCCTCTCTGAATGGGGTGGAAGAGCCATGGAGGATGACTCTTACATCAACCTCAGACCTCTCCAGGCATGTGCACTCACACATGCAAAAACGGGTGTGCGTGTAAATTAATTTTAAAATTTAAAAAGGATCAAGCTTGTATTGAGAGCTGTAACAAGGTAGCAGAGCAAGTGACAGAAGATTCTAGAAGCTGAGAAGAAAGCATGCTGTAATAGACTAATTTCCAAAGCAGTTACTACTAAACAGGGAAGTAAAGCTTAACCTTGAGAAGACTCTTCTTTGAGACGAGGTGTAGTTAATAAAGCTCAGGCTGGCCTTGAACCCACGACCCTTCAGCTTCAGCCTCCCAAGGACTGGGATTACATGTGCACCCTGCTGCCACTCTCCTGCTTTGCCTGCCCCTCACTCTTCAGCCCACTAAAATCTTATTTCTATCCTTACTGTGCCTTCATTTTCTCTCTCTTTTTTTTAAACACATTATTTTAAAATAAAAATATTTATGTTTAAAGATGTATTAATTTATTTTTATTTAAGCTGTGTGGTAGTGGTCTGTGCTTGCTCTTTCTCCTTCTCTCCCAAGCCCCCAAGGTCTATATAGGCTTGGTTGGCTTGAAACTCACAAAGATTTGCCTGCTTCTGCCTCGAGTTCAGGAGTTAAATAAACACTCCACCATACCCAGTTTTTAAACTTAATAATAACAATGATGATGATGATGATAGTAGTAATAATAATAATATTTATTACCGTGTAGCAATGATTTTGATTTCTTATAAACCCAGTTATGTTATATGACTATGTTTTTGTTTGTTTGGGGTAAGAGGCTGTTTCACAGCAGGTGATTATGATTTGCCTCGTGCTCTAGCAGGGCAGTGATTTTTGACAGCTTGCAGATATTTTACTGTGGGGGACTCTGGAGAAGGTATAAATGGGAGATCTCCAAGGGGGCTGTGATGCTGCTGCTCCCCCTGCTGCTCCTGGTTGCTGCTGTTGCAGTTTCTCAATGCTTACGAGCAAAGAGATGAGAAGTTGGAAATATCCTAACAATGAAGGCTGAACTTGCTCCAAGGAACTCAACACCCCCAGTCAGCAGGAAGCAGTCTAAAGTGGTCTACAGCTCCTTTCCCCCCAATCTTCTTTCTCTCCTACCTAAAATTGGAGGGTTGGGAGGAATTAGGGTAGAATTAGAGTTGGAAGGGTGATAGAGAGATAAGAACCCAATATAATAGCTAAAGGATTGTACCAACATTATTGTTGTTTTTCTTTTTAATATTAATATCTGTATATCCATTTGTCTGCATATATGTCTACGCACCACTGGTGTGCCTAGTGTCTTCAGAGGCCAGAAGAGGGTGTAGGGTCCCTCATAACTCGAGTTACAGAGGATTGTGAGCAACCACGTGGCGGTGGAACAGAACCCAGGAGCTGGATCCTCAGAAAGAGTAGCCTTTGCCCATAATTGCTGATCCACGTCTTCAGCCCTTTCATTTTTCCACCCAAGAGGAAAGCCCCAAGGCAGCCAAGCTGTAAACCTCAGCAGAGGACCAGAGTTCAGTTCCCCGCATCTATTCAGAGCAGCTCAGAACCACCTGTAACTCCAGCTCCTGGGATCTAGTGCCCTCCTCTGACCTGGGGGCACTTGCACATACGTGAACACAGATAAAAAGTTTAGAAATCTTTAAGAATAAATAGATATTTTAAAAACAAAAACTCAAATGACAGAGCTTCCTGCCTCACCTGTTTCCTCTACCCCCACAGGCTCTGTCACCTACTTAGACATCAACTAACACAGCCCATAGTTATCTGAGGACGTCACATTTGGGGGAATTGCCTCATTCAATGTGGCCTGAGGCACATCTGTGGGAGTAGCTCAGTTGGCGGAGTCCTCAACAGCCTGGCCTTTGTCTCCAGCACCACACAGACTGGGCATGATGGAGCGCAGCTGCAATCCCAGTACAGGGAGGTAGTGGCAGGACATCAGGAGTTCAAGGTCACTCTTGGCTACGTTATGAGTACCAGGCCAGCGTGCACTACCAGAGACTGTCTCAAAAAATGGTGGGGTGGAGGGGCAGGAGCACTCACTGGCCACTCTTGCAGAGGATTCAAGTTCAGTTATTCCTAGCAACCAGATGGTAGTTCACAACTATTTATGCATGGTGCCTTATCTGTATCGTCTGTGTGTGAGTGTGTGGTGTGTGAGTATGTGTATGTGTGTGTATGTGTGTGAATGTGTGGGTGTGGTGTGTGTGTGTGAATGTGTGTGTGTGTGTATGTGTATGAGTGTGTGTGTGTGCGTGTGTGGGTGTGTGTCTATGTATGTGGATGTGTGTGCGTGTGTGTGTGTGTGGTGTGAGTGTGTATGTGTATGTGTGTGTGTTGTGTGTGTGTGAGTGTGTGTGTGTAGGTGTGTGTGAGGTGTGTGGGTGTGTGTGAGTGAGTGTGTGTATGGGTGTGTGTGTGTGAGTGTGTGTGTGTGTGTGAGTGTGTGTGTGTGTGTGTGGTGGGTGTGTGTGTTTGGTGTATGTGTGTGTGTGTGTGGTGTGAGTGTGGGGGTGTGTGTGTGTGTGTGTGTGAGTGTGTGTGTGTGTGTGTGTGTGTGTGTGTGTGTGTGTGTGTGTGTGTGTGTGTGTGTGTGTGTGTATGTGTGAGAGAGAGAGTGTGTGTGTGAGTGTGAGTGTGAGTGTGTGTACCTTTTACTGCTGAGCCATCTCTCTGGCCTCTCCTCATTTCCTAAAGTGAAGAAACTGAGGTTTACACAGGACAAGGAGGGGCTCACACTGACACTCCTAGCCCTGGTCTTGTGACTTCGATTGTTTCTTCTCTGGGACAGCAAACGCTGCCAATCTTCCCTTCACTGGGTGCTCCAAAAACAGTGGAGTGTCTCCCAAAGGGGGACAGGCAGGGTACATTTCACAGGATATTTGCACTCTCTGAGATGGAAGCGCCGGGTCACAGAAGACGCCTCATGGACTCCAAGTTCCTTTCCCCACGCCCATCGGCAGCCTGGGGTTTGTTATCCTTGTGACAACGCCACTGTCCTCATGGAACCTGGTGACGCTGGCTGAACAAATACTACCTCCGCTATTGACTCAAAACGTGTACAGGAGCTCAAAGTTCAAGTTCAGGGGGAACTGAGGCTTGGAGGAGTAGGGGAAAACACCGCCTTCTGGGATTACAACATTATTATGGGATAGAGTTCCCTCAAAACTATGTCCTATAGCCAAGTTCCCAAAGGTCTTAAGCACTGTGGATGAATATCTGTTGGATGCTGCCAACAGGAAAGGAGGCTAGAGAGAACGACCCTGGAGCAGCCATACTCTTGACAACACAGTGGGGGCTTTGAGAATCCCCTGTCGTGTATATTAGGTGAGATGATTAGGATTGGGATGTGGTTTGGCCTCCTATGAATAAGACCTTGGCTTCTAGCCATAGTACTGAAAAACAAACAAACAAACAAACAAGGGATATGGTAGCTCAATGGTAGAGCATCTGACTAGCATGCATGCAACCCTACCTTATTCTTTCCATTTTCTTCAAACGACTTGAAAGTCTTGCTGGGACCACAAGTTGCTCAACATACCTGCTTTACGAGGTGTGAGGGATGGGATTTAGGACTTCGTGCATGCTAAACAAGTGCCGTAACACCAAGCCACATCCCCAGCTGTGTTTTTTTTTTTTTTTTTTTTTTAGATTAAAAATCAATTATGTATGGGGAGGTATGTACACATAAACGCCCATGCCCATAAAAGCCAGAAGGGGGCGCCGGACACTCAGGAGCTGGAGTCATAGGCGCTTGCGAGCCTTGAGACTTGGATGCTGGGAGCCAAACTGTGGTCCCCTGGCAAGAGTAGTGTTCATACTTAGTTACTGAATCATTTCCTCCAGGTCTGTTTTTTTGTTTGTTTTGTTTTCTTTTGTTTTTTGAGACAGGCTTATGCTGTAGCCCAGTCTGGTCTCCAACTCATACATGATCCTCCTGCCTCAGTCTCCCAAGTAATGAGATTACAGGTGTGAGCCACCACACAGGGCAAACGTATCCACCGTGGGCAGTTGGCACAGTCTATGGGATTAAAACTGAGACAGAATGTGAAAAATAAACAGAAAAGCTTGAGAAAGGTTCTTCTAGCTTTGGTGCCAGTTCCTAGGATATTTTCAGAGCTCAGGGAGTTTAGGTTAATGCCCCAAGCATCCCCACACTGAGGGGCGAAGGGGGAGAGATTAAGCTCTTTATTAATAGCCACCCCTGGAGCTACGGTCCCTAGGAGTAGGGCCATGGTGAGTGATGAGGAAGGAAAATGAGGTCCCCACAGCATAAAACCAGGTGCAGGCGGTTCTGGCTCATTACGGTTACCTCCCCAAAGCCCACGAGGCACAAGGCGCCTGAGTGCTCCTTCTAATGAATTCTCTGCCCCTGCTCCTTTCCTGCCTGGCCTGCAGGTGGCACCGAGGCGGCGGGCGGGAAGGCCCG